>NC_090924.1:1435294896-1435594896 GCF_040938575.1 Ambystoma mexicanum | reverse complement strand
GTTCCATTTCCAATTGGGCTTTGGAATGATTCCTTTGTATCCACTGCTTTCCTGCAGTTCCTTCTCACTGCCAGTTCATTTTCTGTTGCCCCATCATTCCTCTGGGGTCCACCTGGGGTTGGTAAGGCGGGTGTTTATTGATTTATTTAATTGGATTTGTATAGCGCACTGCAGCCCGCATGCATCGAGGCGCCGTGTAGAGCTTGAGAAGGCTTGATTAAGGTTTACAAAGAAGCCGCCCAGTGAGAATGGCTTATTAGCAGAGATACAAAATACATGATTGTAATCAGACAAAGAGGCTTGTTTTTAAGGCCTTGCAAAAGTCGGAGTGAGATTCAATTAGTCTGGGTAAGGAGTTCCAGAGTGTGGGGGCCACCGTAGGGAAGCTGGAACCACATGCACAAACTTTTCGTGTTCTGAGAATGGATAACAGGTTGGAGTAGGGAGTTCTGGATGGTCTAAGGGTGGTGGGTTTGGTTATCCTTTGAGCAAGGTAGGGGGGGGGGCTTGGCCGTGAAAACACTTGTGTGTAAGGGCGAGAGCTTTAAAGATGATCCTTTCCTTAACTGGGAGTCAGTGGACCTGTCTTCTGAGATGTTTTCTCTACACGAGAGACCAGTTGCGACTCTCAGCGCGTTGTTTTGTAAAGTTTGAAGCTTTGCAAAGCATCAGTTTGAAGCTTTGCAACATTCTTAGCTGATGTGCCTACGAGCAAAGCGTTACAGTAATCCAGCCTGGAACCGTTAGGTGCCACATTTCTTTTGGGCTGAAAATATCCCAGTCAATTCCATATCTTTTCTCAATTCAAATATCCCGGGTCCACTCTGGGTTTTGTTGGCTGCACCAAGGTGCATTTTGGGACTTGCGGTTCTGGAAAAGACAAAAGTGAACTCTGCCCCAATGGAAGGCTTAAAGGCATTGTGGAAGGGACAGCAGGCATATAAAATGTTCACTTGGGTTGGAGGGGCTTCCACACCCAACTCCCTCACTCCACCTTTCGGTAGGATTGGCTCTGGTATACCGGTTGGTAGGTCGATTACGCCAGGTTAGGAGGACGTTCCTGCTCACCCTCATTAACAGATTGTCTGCTGGAATGCAAATTCCAAAAGACAGGGGCTGCTTTTAGCAGTGGGCACCTATGACCCCAAATGATATGATTATGCATACCCTGGGTCTGGGGGAAGTTTTGAGTAAAAACCCAATATACGCCATGTCTCTGGCTTGATAGTGGTTCCTGGAATATACAATTAGACCAGCGAAAATCTTTTTTATATCATTTTGTCAGCCTGGTTTCCAGTGACCCATTCCACTGCAGGGGCATCAGCTGTGTGGGAATACATTTTACCCAAAACAAACAATTAGGTTAAGCCCTTGAAGCCTCTTTTGTTCTCTCTGGGAAACACTTGCCACCTTCCAGGAGAACAAGAACTGCCCTCACAGGGCATTTGAGTCAGGAAGGATAGGATCTTCCAAGCAAATGAAATTCACACCAGGGTGGTAATTGCTGGAGTCTCTTTGATGCCGGGCTGACGGGAGAAGGGGTGGGGTAAGAGTAGCCCAGTAGAGAATTGCAGTACAGAGAAGAGGTCCACCATCCTGGCAGCCACACTTCCCATGCTTGCTCTCCACTTCCTGCAGGCAAAGCACTCTGGGACTGACATCATCAGAGAAAGCCTCTTGTTACAGCATCCAGGATTGCACCCTTACTGAATGCTTGGAGGAGACCAATCCACGGTGGCAAACTGGCTACATAGGTTGGTGAGATTGGCACCCCAAGTGAATTAAATCATCTTTGGACATCAGGAGAAGGTGGTTTCAGCTGGAACGTTTTCATGGTACATTCTGCTCCAAGTTGCTCTTTCATATATGTAAAGATTTCCAAGGAAGAAGAAAGGTCTAACCCTCACCCATCCCAGGGAAACATTTGTGGTGACCTGCTCTCTGGACAAGGCCTAATGCCCCTGAGACCCCTGGTACCCAGGGCCCTGCTCACTGGAGATGACAGCTTCCACAAGTGCTCTGCGGTAACCTTCCTGGCTGGAAAGTGCACAACAAGGACCCACCATGCCCCTGGAAACACTTCACGGAGAGCCCAGCAACCAGAAGTCAAAAACAGCTCTGGGAACCTTTTGTCCACCTTGATCTGCTTTCGAGCGGACTCGACTATGTTCAAGTCATTTTTCAAGGCCTTACAGCACTGGAGCTGATGGTGACACTCTTTGCTTTGACCCAATTCTGAGCCATGGGGTTGATGAATCGGCCAGAACCTAGACCGTTTAGATGCTGCGTTGAACCATTCTAAAGCACCTTTTAGCCTCTCGAAGCTGTTGACCCCCTAGAACAAGCCTTAAATGTATTTAAAGTGGTTATTCCCCCCTGGCTTGATTTAATGAACTCTAGTTACATTTTAGACACCACTTTCTTTTAAAGAAATCATCAAATAACTTGACTTTGCTTCTTAAAATATTCTCTGTCTACCCGTCTTCTGACCAAGAGTGCCTCGTTTAATTCCAAAGTCTGCCTATTCTGTGTCTTCTTTTACATGGGTGGGCTATAAGTGTTTTTATTAGTTGTGTGTATTCTTAGGGGAGGCACTATACCCTGACGGTAGTGCCTGTTTCATCTTTATGATTGGGATCACTGCTGGTTTAGTAGTTCTAGTGTGGGGGCTGCTGTTTCATCACTGCTGGTTTAGTAGTGTGGGCTGCTGTTTCACCTTTATGATTGGGATCACTGCTGGTTTAGTAGTAGTATGGGGCTGTTGTTTCCCCTTTATGATTGGGATCACTGCTGGTTTAGTAGTAGTGTGGGGGCTGCTGTTTCATCACTGCTGGTTTAGTAGTGTGGGCTGCTGTTTCACCTTTATGATTGGGATCACTGCTGGTTTAGTAGTAGTGTGGGGCTGCTGTTTCACCTTCATGATTAGATCACTGCTGGTTTAGTAGTAGTGTGGGGCTTCTGTTTCCCCTTATGATTAGGATCACTGCTGGTTTAGTAGTAGTGTGTGGCTGCTGTTTCCCCTTCACGACTGGGATCACTGCTGGTTTAGTAGTAGTGTGGGGCTGCTGTTTCACTTTTATGATTGGATCACTGCTGGTTTAGTAATAGTGTGGGGCTGCTGTTTCATCTTTATGATTGGGATCACTGCTGGTTCAGTAGTAGTGTGGGGCTGCTGTTTCCCCTTTATGATTGGGATCACTGCTGGTTCAGTAGTAGTGTGGGGCTGCTGTTTCACCTTTATGATTGGGATCACTGCTGGTTCAGTAGTAGTGTGGGGCTGCTGTTTCATCTTTATGATTGGGATCACTGCTAGTTTAGTAGTAGTGTCGGGCTGCATCTGTTTCACCTTTATGATTGGGGATCACTGCTGTTTTAGTAGTGTGGGGCTGCTGTTTCATCTTTCTGATTGGGGATCACTGCTGGTCCAGTAGTAGTGTGGGGCTGCTGTTTCATCTTTATGATTGGGATCACTGCTGGTTTAGTAGTAGTGTGGGGCTACTGTTTCCCCTTTATGATTGGGATCACTGCTGGTTCAGTAGTAGTGTGGGTCTGCTGTTTCATCTTTATGATTGGGATCACTGCTGGCTCAGTAGTAGTGTGGGGCTGCTGTTTCCCCTTTAGGATTGGATCATTGCTGGTTTAGTAGTAGTGTGGGGTTGCTGTTTCCCCTTTACAATTGGAACACTGCTGGTTTAGTAGTAGTGTGGGGCTGCTGCTTCCCCTTTAGGAGTGGATCACTGCTGGTTTAGTAGTAGTGTGGGGCGCTGTTTCACCTTTAGGATTGGATCACTGCTGGTTTAGTAGTAGTGTGGGGCTGCTGTTTCATCTTTATGGTTGGGATCACTGCTGGTTCAGTAGTAGTGTGGGCCTGCTGTTTCACCTTTAGGATTGGATCACTGCTGGTTTAGTAGTAGTGTGGGGCTGCTGCTTCCCCTTTGGGATTGGATCACTGCTGGTTTAGTAGTAGTGTGGGGCTGATGTTTCACCTTTAGGATTGGGATCACTGCTGGTTTAGTAGTAGTGTGGGGCTGCTGTTTCACCTTCATGATTAGATCACTGCTGGTTTAGTAGTAGTGTGGGGCTGCTGTTTCCCCTTATGATTAGGATCACTGCTGGTTTAGTAGTAGTGTGGGGCTGCTGTTTCCTCTTTAGGATTGGATCATTGCTGGTTTAGTAGTAGTGTGGGGTTGCTGTTTCCCCTTTACAATTGGAACACTGCTGGTTTAGTAGTAGTGTGGGGCTGCTGCTTCCCCTTTAGGAGTGGATCACTGCTGGTTTAGTAGTAGTGTGGGGCGCTGTTTCACCTTTAGGATTGGATCACTGCTGGTTTAGTAGTAGTGTGGGTCTGCTGTTTCATCTTTATGGTTGGGATCACTGCTGGTTCAGTAGTAGTGTGGGTCTGCTGTTTCACCTTTAGGATTGGATCACTGCTGGTTTAGTAGTGGTGTGGGGCTGCTGTTTCCCCTTTAGGATTGGATCACTGCTGGTTAAGTAGTAGTGTGGGGCTGCTGTTTCCCCTTTATGATTGGGACCACTGCATGTTCAGTAGTAAGTAGTGTGTGGGCAGAGCAGTAGTCATTTCGCCAAGTGGAGTGAGAGGCAATTTGAGAATGCAGAAGAAGGAGCAGGAATAAAATGACACAAGTTGAGCTTTCTCTAGGTGTGGCAGTTTATAACTATGCAGCTATGCTTTCTTTCTGTTACAAGATAGCGAGTTTTCCCCCAAACAAACCACAAATAATCCGTTGTCCATTAACAGAAACCACAGACAGATCAGGCCCGCAGAAATGTATTCCCGTCAGACAGAGCCACAAGTGATGGGTTCTGCGCCTCGTGAGGCCAGGATAACAGGATAAAGTGCATGTTCAATTTGATTATGCATTGGAGCATCGAGGAAGCAACCCAGACATAAAAGACAGACTGCATGTGCCACCTGATATAAAACTATGGCTGATAGGCTGATGCGTCTAGGACGCCCATTAAAGTAGAATGGTCATACAAATCATGTTGTATCAGATCCGGTAAATATTGCTCTGTGCCTTTATCATATGTGTACTGTGTGGTATAACTACTTCCCTACACAGAACAGCACGAGATCCTTGTCATTAGGTACAGGAAAGTGGAGCTTCAAGATCGCTTGCCCATCATATGAAGGGTAGCCAGTAAAAATGTAGTCAGTGAAAAAGTAGTTTTTGAAAATACCTCTGCAGTGAAAAAATGTAGTCAGAAAAATAGCTGAAAAGTAGCCAAAAATGTAGTGCTGCTAGGGTTAAGGAGGGATTTGTGGGCTTGTGGTGGCCAGGGTAAGGGTAGGGGTTAGGGTTAGAGTACACATGTTGGGGTTTGGTTAGTGATAAGGGTCGATTAAGTGTTAAGGTAAGTGTCAGGGTAAGTGTCAGGGTAAGTGTTAGGGTATGGGTTTGGGTAAGTGTTAAAGAAAGGGATACAGAGGTTGGAAAGGGCTGGAGATGTTGGTGTAGAAGAGTGGTTAGGATACACCTAGTGGTTAGGGTCAAGTTAGCATTAAGCTATGTGTTAGAGTTGCAGTTAGGGTTAGGTGATTACTACAGCATGGGTTAGGGCAGGGACTTTGTCATTTATGGCAAGCTGGTGATGGCACTGAAGGCAGGTTCATTGTTCATTTTCTATTTATTTTGCATTCAGTAATATGCAAATAAAACACATTAGTGTGCTGCAGGGCTGGTGTTCTGTGAGAGCTCAGGATGGGATAAGGGCTGTAATTAGAGTTAGGGGAATGTTTAAGGATATAGTTTGGGTGATTGTGGATGTTTTGTTAGAGGTTTGGGTCATATTTAGGAGTCGCAGCCTTGTGCTTTTGTGTATTGAAAAATAGCCTCTTTGGGGACCTTATTACTGGCCACATTTTCACACTTTGCATTGATTGCTTGCATTGGAGGGCCACATTTTCCTGGGGACATTTTCAGAAAGAACCATATGGAGCAGGAGACGTAAGAATCTATGCCTCCGATCATGCGCACATTCTCAGAACAAAATAAAGTGCATGTGCCACGTCATGACAGACACAACCGCAGACCTGTTTATCATGCTCCCGTTGCGTGCCAGCGAGCAAGAGTGGCGAGTAGGGGAAATTGGTAAATCCTCCTCATAGAGTTATTACCTAGGCCTCCCGTCTGCTCTCAACCCAACCGAAGCCTGTCTGGGTTCTTCGCTTATTGTTAAAGGATTAATGCCTTGGCCCCTGACTCGCTTAGTGTGTCAGACACCCTTAGATCACAACATTTTGTTAGTTACACCTTCTTGGTGATTTGTTCCACAGTTCATGGATTTGACACTTGGAAGTTAAATCATGTTGCATAGCCCCTCCATGAATCATGTTGCATATCCCATCCACAAATCATTATGCATAGCCCATAGACGAATCGTGTTGCATAGCCCATCCAGGAATCATGTTGCATAGCCCAACGACGAATCATGTTGCATAGCCCATCCAGGAATCATGTTGCGTAGACCATCGCCTCTTGACTCTCCTGCATACCCAAGGAATTTTATCCCTAAATACCATTTTGTAGATGTCAGTGACCACTATTCTGGAGAGTTCTGGGGTTGCTGTTTGCTATAGGGATGCAACAAGGTCATTAAAGCCAGTTTCGTCATGCTGGAGATCTCTGGGGTGTACTGAGTGATCCCTCGAGAGAGAGAGCTCAAGAATTTGTTCTCGTTATGTTGGTGGGGTTCAAAGTTCCCGACGCCAGACATTCCGGCCTCATGCCGAACAGCTGCCTTTTTTTCGTGGATAGGGGCCACTTGGAGGAAGCAAATGTCAAAATCCCAGATAATGCCTGAGCCATACACTCTGTTTCTCTATATGATCAGTCCAAGGCGATGATCTATCAAGCTTGACCCACAAATGTCTTTCTCTCTGCAGAGTGTCACATACTCACCCAACTTCGTTTCTGAGGACTTTTATGCCAATGGGTCGGCGACAGCAGACGGTCCAATCCACATGAATGGCCGGGACGTGCGCAAGATGCGGTTGGTGCAGTTCGAGAGGGTCTCGGAAGAACCTATGGTGAGTAGAGGGGTTGTTGACCCACTCGCAGCCCAGTCTCTAGCGCATATGCAGAGTGCGTATAGCTGCACGCACGCCTTCCCCTTGCCGCAGCGAGTGTGCAGGCTCCCACCCTTATCACACATGCGTGCTCTTTCATTCTTCTTGGCAATTAGTCTGCAGTTGATTTTATCACTCTTTTCACCAGAAAACCTTATTCTTCAAAAGAAAAGCTGGTGTGTTCAATGATAGACTCAATGCTCGGCGTTGAAGAAGGTTTTGTGTATGTTTGGAAGATGTTCCTTGTTGCAAAACTTCCGTCACTCCCTAAAATCCCCCGGGCACTACCGCTGGACCTTTTAGATATTTCATTGACTCTGAAGATGGGTGAGGGTTCTCATCCTAACTCCCCTGCTGCCATCTTCTTTATACCCTCTCTCAATACCCTGGCATTTATGTTTTTCTCATGGTAGCACCCATCACCTTAAGGTAAGGTGTCTCTTTTCTATGTGGTTTGGGGTGCCCGGTGTAGCCAATGGCCTTTAAAGTGCAGGGGGTGCCATAGCCCTTTCATGATGAGTATGCTTCCTGTGCAGCACGCGCCATCCTCCATGCAGTGCTCTCGGGCCACTCCATGCCCCTTTGATGTGTCAGAAATAACATGCATGTTACTTTCCGTGCTTCGCTTGAGCAGGCTGGTGGCAGTTGATACATGTTTCCCATGTGTGTAGATGTTAGTCTTGTGTCGCCCTTTTCACAGGGATAGTGCTTTTTCAGAAGCAGATACTCAAAATGGCCCCTCCTTGTGTTTTAAGTCCTGTTCAAGATGGCCTGGCCTTTGCTGGCTGTCCTTTGGTCTTTCCAGGTTAGGGAGGGTCTCCTTTCATCCTGCATCTTGGTGTGCTTCCCCTGGAAAGACCGGAAAGGATGATTAGGGTGTTTCAGTTGGCAGGAAGGGGGATGCCCCTAATTCAAAGGCATGGCTATTGCTGGCCAGATTTTGGGGCACAGGCAGCCCACTAATAAGCAGCATCACCAAGTTAGAATGTTGCAACATCCCTTATTGAAGTGCTGGGCTAATCCCAGTCTGACCTCTGGATATAAGGAAAGGAGATGGACCTAGGAAACTAGTTGACCATGGAACTTTAAGAGAACCAAAGAAGAAGACAACCAGGGCATGCCAGAGGACTGCTGCAGGAACCTGCATCAGCTCGGCCAGCACTACCACACTTCGAACCTCAACTTTCTTGCCGACAGGGGAGACAGTTGTAAGGTGCATCCCTTCTTTTGACTGGTGGGACCAACCAGTAAGCTGTCCTGCTCGACTTGCATCACCATCTCCGGGAGTGGTGGCTTGCTTCTATGTCATTTGCTGCAACACCCAAGTACTAGCTTTTCTCCGCTGCTAGACCTTCCCTCCAGCCCTGGTGCTGAAAACGTTGTGGGCACCTTCAGTGCCCTGCTGCAACGCTGGCATCCTGCTGTACTTACCTTCACCAGAAGATGAGACTGTCTAGAACCCGAAGACCAACCACTGGGCTTACGAGGGACTTCTGACCCTATCCGGAATCAATGCAAGATGTGCATCTGTCCAATCAAACGTGGGGGGGGTCTGCTACATCCTGGGACCCAATGGGGGTGCTTCCACCACTGTCAAAGGTATCCATAAGTGTCTGACGACAAACGCCAGGGAACGCCCATAAAACCTCTGACCCAATGTCCCTAGACGACTACCCCAGTGGTGAGGCAAGCAATCTACAGCGATTCCTACCTTTGCGGGTACTCCATGGGCTGAGATTGCTTGTGTCTCTTGAACCACCCTTATCCCCATTGGGTTTGCATTGGACGCGTAGACTTGCTTTCCATAGCGCTATCCAGGGCTCACTCAGTTCGTTGGTGTCCAGAGCAGTGCTTCTAGTTTAAGTAGTAGCAATAAAACCTTATTTGGGTATCAAAATCCATGAAAGTAAAAAACAGATATAAAACACAATCATTCTGAAGTCTATACATAAAACATTAAAATTAGAATTACAACTCAGCCATCCCCTTCTGGTTGAACAATACCATAAAAACACCCTAACTCTACCCATCCACTTGAAGGGAAGGTGTACACTCTGTTAGTAAAGAGGCCTCTTTGTCCTGTATAATGTTGTGGCGTATTTCCAATGACCGCTAACAAAGCGCGACAAGGCCCATGCAGTCAGAGGGGCTTCTGCTTTCAACAGAAAATTGCTTCCTTTAAAAACAGGGACCAGCAACCACCTTCTTGGCTCTGCTTATTTGGGGAAAAAACAGGAAGTGTGCCCAATCCTCCAACCCTGATGCACAGACAGGACAGACGGCATGAATCCTCAGTCCCTTTCTCATTGCTAGTATTTCACCCAGTAGTAGACAATTAAAATGGTCCCTAGTGATGGGTTTTTTGTGGGACCAATCCAAATAATCTTTCATTTCATTTGTTGATAATCATATAAAACGTCTGTTTGAAGGTTTTGCCATCTTTAAAATTTCTCTTTTGCCATAGAGCCAGGCAATCACTCTTTTTCCCATATCGCGACTCTTTGCACTAGTCAATAGGCTTGACATATCAAAGTGCCCCTCCAAATTTAAGTTCTGACGTATTTGTTTTATATAACGGACCAATTAATTTGATTTGCCCCATTACGCTTGGAGATGTTTCATATAAGATGGTAGGACGGGGAAGCATTAGGATTTGCCCAAACCCTGAGCCACAATGAAAATGGTTCTCTTGCCACTTCATCTACAATATAGCTCAGACGCAGTTCATTGTGGACCGCAAAATTCGGTATCGACATTGGTAGGACCAACGACTTTTTCAGAAAAGCATTTTCTTCATGTTGAATTTCTTTCTTGTTCCTGTAACCCCAAATCGCAGAACCATATTTTACTATTCCTCTGGTCCTAGCCATATACATCGAATTTAATATCTTCAGCGGCTGCTGCCTGTCCCCCAATGGCTGCCTCATACTGCACAGTTGTTTATTTTTTTTTAAATGGGCATCAGGGGAAAACGTCTCTGAGAAACAGACTCCCAAGTAGTCGAATGAATCGACCCGAGATATTGTATCCGTCCCACACCATATGCAACATCCCCTGCTTCCTAGATGGACATTACTGCAGATTTTGTAGAATTCACCTGCCAGTCTAATTCTCCCATAAAGGCTACTTAACGGTTAATCAGACATTGCAGCGCTCTTGGGGTCCAAGCTATAAGCTCGGAATCATCCACATAGACTAGGACTGGCAATGGCATCCCCCCTAAGGTTAAGTCTTCTTGGACCCTGGGGATGGTCACCTTTTCCTACAATATCTCCATTTTGACTTAAATCACTGAAGTCACTTCCTACTTGCGACCTTTGGCTCTGAACCTGCTATTGTTTGAGGCCTCTCCTGGTGCGGCTCCATTAGGACTCTCTCTCACAGACCCTTGTTAGATAATGAAAGATTTTGAGAATCCCTGTATAGGGATTGGCTGCTCTGCTTTAGTGATCACAGTATATGTGTAGGGACTTGTGCTTATCTAAAATAGTGAGCAGCCCATAGTGGGTTGCTAAACTGTGACTTGTATACATGTATAGTATTAGTTTTACTTAACTTTTAATTATGTAAAGTGTGCCCTAGTGTGATCGTATAATAGAGTCATTTTTAACGTACCCGTCTGGTGCATTTTAGTTATCACATCTGTAATGTGCTAATATACTACTCAACATTACCACCCCTCCCTTCCTTAGTTTGGGCTGACTGTTCTGCTTTGCTACCATTGAAAGAGGGGTTACATTTAAATGTGGCTGTGATTGGAAAAACCCTGTTTTAGCAGGTTTCTTTTTCCAAGTCCTACCCCTGCGTAGGGACTTTGAAAATCTCTTCAAACTATGCACTATTTCTGGTGGATATTGTGGCGCCCAATATGGAGAAAACCTCTTTCAGGTACTGGTACATGCAGCCCCACTCCTGAAACACCTGGGATGCCCTGGCTTGAAGACCTAGTGTAGGAATAATCTTTTTTTTAAATGTTTTTTATTGTTACCGTTAAATACCTTTCAATAATTATTTTCTACTACAATGATTCGTACAAATAAAAAGTGAACTGTTTCAGTTATAATCAAAATTTACAATCTAATGATCCATGTAGTAGCAAAGACATGACGAGTAGTAATTATAAAATGAATACATTGTCGTGCTTCACAAAAGACTTGGAAGTGGGTCAGAGTAGCAATGTCCTTAATTTCTCCAAGGTCCTTAAATGTAAGAGATCCAAAGGAGCAGGAAAAATAGTTATGTCTTGACACAGCTGATCCTAATGCTATTTTCCACCTATACGATCTTCAAGGCTAGTATACACTTTACAGTGGCAATTTGAACCATATGTCTCTGAGATTGAATTATTTTTGGCACAGTGTTTCTGGGGTCAGTATTCTGAAGTCCTTGAAATGTGGTTTTAAATATTTTGTTCGATGTTCAACGAGGGTCAGGCATTCAGTCAGAATATGTTTCAGGCTCTCACATTGCTGTGAATCGCAGTGAAATCTACAAATATTATCAACTTTGGCAATTTCTTGTCGTCTTGCCTGAATTCCTCTGGTTTTATGTAGATTTAGGCAGAGCATAAAAAAGTATGCCTTTATAGTGGGCTGGGAAACTTTAGGAGGCGGCTTCCGTTTGTCGCAGCTTTTTCTCAATGAAGGGGTTAACATTATATAACTTGTAAGACTTGGATGTTTCGATTGTTCAGATCCAATCTTGTTGATAAAGTTTCCATTTTGCTTGGGTCGGATTACATAATAGCAATTCTCCTGAAATGTCAGCTGCTGTCAATAGTGACCAAGTCAGTTTTCTCCAGTTTGATGGAAAAGGGTATTCAGATTTGTTCATATAATTGGCCAGTGTAGTGTGAAGTGTTCGAGAAATTTCCTGTATAGAGAACAAACTTTCCAGTTGTACATAACAAGTAATGACGGCAGACCAAGTTTGAATCTGAGTATTGTCATAGTTTGGGAGGTCGGGAAGCCCAATACACGTTTCCAGTATAGGCTCTCCAATTTAGTCCAATACAATTAAGGTCTAATTGGCTTTGTTTCAGCTCCATATAAAATAGTCAGGGCTATTTTCTGCAAGTAGAATGTTATTACTAGTGAAAGTGAAAACTTTCCATATTTTGTATAAATTATCCTAGTTTGTGAAATAGCAGTTGTTAGTCTGGAGTTCTCCAAGGTAGGGCTAATCTGAAATGTGATTTCTGATATTGATTCTCAAATACTTGTATTCATCAACAATGTCAAGCATTTGTTTGTTTAGTAACCATTCCATCTTATTTATTTTCCTGATTGATTTTATCGGGTTAGAGCATAGGATTTTAGTTTTCTGCACATTGATCTCAAGGTGGTGCCTGTCGGTGTAAATCCCTAAAACAGTAAGTAAGTTGTGCAGACCTTTGGAATTTTGGAGAGGAGAACGGGATCATCTGTGTAAAATAGCCACGCTACTGATGTTGTTCCTAAACACGGTGGATCGGAAATTACTTGTCCAGAAATCTTTCTCATGTCTGCTATAAAGAAATTGAAGAGGGCTGACGCCAACACACAGCCTTGCTTAAGGCCTCGGTGGTTGTTGATTGGGTTCATGAGTTTTCCCTCCTGTGTAAGTCTTATTTGAATTGATGTGTTAGAATGTAATTGATATTAGATTCAAAAGGATTTGAGGGCAATCTGCTTCCATGAGTTTGATCATCAATTTATTTCTAGAGACAGAGTCAAATGCTGCCTTAAAATCTATATAGGCCATATAGATTGACTGCTTGGTGGTTTTAATTTTCATTTGAATTGCTCTAATTGTCATTTAGTTAATAGCAGTGTCCGGTCCTGCTACAAATCCAGTTTGATGGGGATCTGTTAGGTTATCATCACGTATCCAGAGGTTAAATTCTCTCATAATGAGTTGGGTGAACAATTTACCAAGGGCATCCAGAAAGGTCGATAATTGCTCGCTAGTTGTCTGTTGCCTTTTTTAAAGACAGGTATAATCACTGATTTGTGCCGTGATGGTGGTATGATTTGGGTAGAAGTTACCTCTAGAAAACATTTGTAAAGTATTTTAGCCCATTGGTCTGGCTTGTTTTTGAGAATGTAGTCCAGTCCATAAGGCCCCGGGGCTCTCGATGAGCTCAATTTAGAGATGTAGCATTTTATATCTTCAGAGTTGAATTTCTGTGGCACCGTGGTGTCCAGTTTTAACTCATTTTTATATTCATCATGCTCAATTGAAGCATACAGATTTGAGAAATATTTTGTCCATTCTATTTTAGGTACTGCGTTGAGTTGGGGAGGAGCTTGAGTGTTATGCATAGCTATGTTGACCAGTTGCCAAAAAATCTCTAGAATATTTTGTTGCTAAGGTCTGTAGCATTACTTCACTGTCGTTTTGGCACATTAGAGCCTTCTGCCCTATTTGCCAGTTATTATATATGGATTTGAGTTGCCTTATTTTGTTAAAACGTTCTTGCAAGGGCACGTTCCAAGTTAGTCTTATTGCCTTGTGAAGCGTTCTTTTTGTTAGTGGACTTCTAAGTCATATATATGCTTGTGTTTGAAATTTGGTTTGGTGTTATTCGTAGTAACCTCTTTGAATAATTGCAAGGCAGCAATGCAATAGCCATATGTGTCGCTCAAGGGCACTGATTTGGTTGTTATAATCTTGTCAAGATTTGCCAATTGGGTAGTGGACCAGCGCAGTTCATTGCGTCCTCCAGGTATGATCACTTTGGTGCCGTATTTGAAAGTCTTATCGGTGGGTAAAGGGCATTGCCAGGTTAGTGCTAGTTGATCATGAACGCTGGCATCTTGGTGTTTAACTTTGAAAGTGTCTGCTGTTATAAATGCTGACATCAAATCCAAGGTTATAAAGATTCTGCTTGGCTTGCCATATTGTATTTAAGACTATTCCCGACTATATCCATAGTCTGGCCTCCAAAAGGTCGGGATAATAAAGAAAATCAACTTGATTTATATCGGTGGATGTTAGGTCTTCAAGGCTTGGGACGTTGCTGAAAATGTTTAATATGCATGTTCTGTTAAGGACATACACAAGGAACAGCCCAGCTCTGCACTGAATGATTATATTATGACTAAATGAATTTGTTCGGTAGCTCATTTTTGGTTTAACAGACTGTAGTGGTGAATTGGGTTACAGATGTGTTTATTCATTTGTTGGGGTGTTATTAAACTAGCTGAAGGATGATTTGTTGAGGGGATGGAAGACAGAGTTTTAATATTAACATTTCTGTGGGTAGGTTGCGAATTATGAAAATGTTGAACAACTAATTTTGGTATTTCAATTCTTCATTGTTCCAGTGTTTGAAACACTGTGGGCCTCATTCCGAGGCTGGAGGTAAGGGTTAACGGTCACCGTTAATGGCAACGGTGACCGTTAACACTTACCTCCGTATTCCGAGTTCCCTTTGCGGGTCCCTCTTTACCTCCTGCTTTTAGCAGGAGTAAATAACGGGACCCGCAAAGTGACCTTGGAGTAAATTACGGCACTGTAATTTACGGTGCCGTAATTTACTCCTTCCCCATTCCCATTGAGCCCTATGGGGGCAGGAATGGGGATGGGGAACCGGTATGGTGAATGGGGACTTACCGGTCCCTCCAACCTTGGAATGGACCGGTAATTACTCCATTCACCATGCCGGATTTCCATGGAGTAAATAGCTCCATGGTTGCTTACCATGGAGCTATTTACTCCATGGTTACCTCCAACCTCGGAATGAGGCCCTATCTCTTCGTGTGGAGGGATCTGCTCAGAGAACTTTGAACATTAGTCCAACATTTTAATCTCTTAAGTATGCTTCAGATTCGCAGTTTTTGTTTTGTGCGCTTCAATTTCTTCTAGTAAAATGTCTAAAGGCTCTTGTTGGTTGGGAATGGGGCCATTGGATGGTTCAGGGGCCTTTCTAATTACATTGGACCCTGCTAATTTCATATATTTCTTTGTAATTGCCATACTAGCATTTCGTAGGCAGTTTCTAGGTTTAGACAAAGTTTTAATGAATTGTTTTGAGGTCGCATGATTGTGCAGTGACGTTGTCTTAATGTTCTTGCTTTTATTTGTGTCTTAGTGGCTACCTTTGTTTTTACTTTCTCTTTAGCTATTTTGAAGATGATAAAATGTGTTTTCTTTTGAGCCTCTTCTTTACTTTCCTTAACATTCAGTTTGATTATCGAGGTATCCGATGTAAATGGAATGACAGGGTTAAGGGTGCATTATGGAGTTATGTAGACATCCTTAATTGGTGAGGACCGTGTGGAAAGTGGTTTGATTTCGGACATCGCTGGTATTTTGGTTGAGCTATCATTGCCCTGTTTATAAGGTTCATTCTTTTCTTGATGTAAAAGTCTTTCGAGCAGAGTGGTCTGAGTTTACATCCATGGACTCATAGAGTTTGGTGATGGATTGAATGGCTAAATTCATTGCCGTTAACGTCACTTCAAAAAGAGTACTGGTAGGTGGGGTGAAAGTATGGGATGTTTGGGGCTCGGGTTCTGTTGGCATTTCTTTGGAGTAGGCTGGTTAAAGGACATGGACAGAACTGAAGAGTTTTGTATTGAGCGGTCATACATCAATGGGGATTGCAATAGATTTGAATGGAATTTTGAATTCCGCTGAGGGGTCACGGATTTCGGTGTGTGAGGGGTGGAGAAGGCAGAGTGATATGATCACTGCCCATATAGCACTGATCTCTTTGCTCCGAAAGTTTCAATGCATCTTCGTTGCCGTCTTTTAATGATGGTCTAATTATAATGAGGTCATTTGAAGTGGTAGGTGACATCACGTGATCGTGTATCTATGCTATTAGCACAGGTCCTTGACTTTGCAAAGTGTCAATCTTTCCTGTCTGGCAATTGTTTGTATGTTCCTTTGTTTGGTAGAGGTTTGAATCCAGAGCAAGAGATTCCATAGTGAAGTCGCTGGGGCTCTGATTGCTTAAAGGCAATTAACATATGAGGTGGCTGCTGCTCTACCTCACTTTGCTCTTTTGCAAAAGGAGTGACGAGCGGCATTGGTCCGACGCTTGGTTGGTTTCCTTTGGGTGACTCAGCCGGGTAGAAAGTCTGTATGTTGGCATTCATTGAGAAAACACACTGCCACGTGCGCAACACCCAAGAGTTTGTAATAGTAAATGTATGGTCGCCTTTAAGCAGTGTTCGTTTGAGGCGTTCTATTAATTTTAACATGTCAACTTTTGACCGCATGCCCATTTTCAAGGTATATGCAGTCGCCAGGTTTGTTTAAGTTTGTAACTGTGTTTCTGATGTTTGTTAATCTGCTTAGAATCACATGCTGTGCATAGGTCCGACATCCAGTGGTCACTGCGGAGTATTGCATTTTGTTTTTCGTAGTCGAAAAGGGGACATCGACAAGGCGTGTCTGTAACACTATCCCTATAGTGACGTGTGTTGTACCCACAATCCCTCACGCGTCGAGGTCCCTCAGATTGTTTTTTTCCGCCCAGATACTGGTCGCCTTTACGCGGAGCTCCTCGAGAGACATTGCAGATTTCATCTCCTCGACCTTTGGTCGTTTTCCTATATTAATATAGAACATATCGATCCTCCCCTCGACGCTGTTGTGAAGCTTCTCCGCCGAGCAAGATCTTCGACGGAGGGGACGAGCGGAGGAGATCCTTCGGCGTTGCCGAACACGTGGCCTGGCCTCGCAGGCCAAATACAGTAGGGAGAGTGGGGGTCGTGGGACATCTCTAATTCTTTTCTGAGAATGCCTTTCCTTTTCCCCTTCCTTTCCCTTGGGGTGGTTATCAAGTTTTATTGCCTCAGCTATGGAGAGGACACCCTTTAGGTTTTGCCCGCTTTGCAAGGGCAAGTTTACTTGGAAGGACAAGCATTCACGGTGTAACCGCTGCTTGCCCCTCGATCACAAGGAGGAGGGTTGCACGGCTTGTCGGCTTCTTAAGCCGAAGACTCTAAAAGACCGTAGGGTCAAAAGGTGGGCGGCCTACGCTATGTCGAAGGCCGACGCTCCACCCACCGTCGCTACCTCCGACAGTGACGAGGAACGTGATACCACGACCTCCGCTACGGAAGTCGTAAACCCCCCTAGAGAGCGCACACGCGCTTCGTCGTCTGTCCCCGGCCCCGACGGGCTCGGCTCACGCCCTGCTTATGGGGATGAACACCCCGGCGACACTGACGCACACAAGACCACACATAAGCACACAACCCATGGCTCTTCTTTGCCGAAGGCAAAGAGAGCATCAGCGCCCAAGGAGACGCAGGTTTCACCGGCGGCCTCCTCGGACCGTTCGGGTTCGAAGCCCCTCTCGCAACCGCAGCCGCGACCAGCGACTGGGCTTTCGGCAAATAAGGGCACCGCCCCCAAATCATCGGCCGTAGCGCATCAGCAGAAAGCGCATGCCGCCGTAGAGCGTTCGACACCCATAACGTCGAAACCACAGCTCCCCGCTGACAAACGAGTCGCTGAGAGCTTGGCGAGGATCGTGGTAGCCGACGCCCAAAAGCGTACGCCGAAAGACACGTCGAGCGCTACGCAAAGGTCGAAAGACACACCTGAAGGCTTTTCGGAAGGCGACGGGACACTTTCCTCGACGTTATGGGAGAGGTCGAGCCGTGTTCAGCTACAAGACACCAATTTTCCGCCGCTAGACCACTCAGGGGTACCCCATGAAACCATGGAAAGGCTCCATCTCTGCATGGAAAGTATGGAGAGGTTTATGAATGCCCAAAACCCTCCCACTCCAAAGAGAATAAGCGAAGGGCCTCAGGAGGACCCCAGGGCCAAAATTCCAAGATTAGTCAATCCCCACCAGGACACAGCCTCAGACTTCCACAGTGTGTATGACCTCACTGGGGAAGAACATTATTTTGAGGAAGAGGATGATTTTATGGACGAGGAAGACGGACGGAACCAGGAGGAAGGTCTGGAGGACAGCCCAGACTCGGTAGGAGAAGGCTTCGGAGAAAATCCAGAAGAAGGACCTTCTCACCCCTGGCAATCACCATCAATATATTCCGACACTGATGTCCTGAATCTAAATCCTCCTGACATTTCACCGGTTAGAAACACGTCTACCATTGACGATCAACCCACATTTAATGCCCTGTTGCGCAGAGCAGCAGCACACTTCGAACTAGACACTGGGGAGCTCTCTCCTGAATTAGACTTTGTAGAAAGGGTAATTAAGGAGAAACCCCCGGTCAGTCAGACTATTCCCCTCCTCGCTTCGGTGAGGAGAAGAATCATCCCTTCGCTGTCCACACCCGCACTAATCAGAGGGGTCAACCCTAGAATTGAAAAGCTTTTCACTCCTTCACCCTCAGACCCGCTGTACATCAGGGGACATTCCATTCCGGATTCCCTGGTAGTAACCAACACAAGAAAGAGGGCAGGGGTACCACTTTCCACCAGTGAGGCACCACCTGACAAGGAGGGCAAGCGGTTATATGCCCTTGCTAAAAGAATTACATCCTCGGCCGCCTTTTCGGCAAGAATTGCCAACAACAATTCTTTGCTCGCGAGCTATGCGGACGCGCAGTGGGCTAAACTGCGCAAAGACGCCGAAGAAGCGCCGGAACCATTACGTACACGCCTGCTTTCAACTATTGGCGAAGGAACCCAGGTCAACCAGAGTATTGTGAAGAGCTCTCTGGATGCGGCAGAAACTGCGGGACGTTCCCTAGTTCAGGGAATAGTCCTTAAACGACACGTATGGCTGCGCAACTCAGGGTTCAAACCGGAGACACAGGCGTCTTTAATAAATAAACCTGTTGAAGACTCCAACCTCTTCGGGAAGGCGGTGGATGAGGCTCTGGAGATGGCTAAAAAAGAGTTCGATACAATCAAAACTCTTGACCAAATCTCTAAGCCCGCTACCAGGCGCGGATATGGCAATAAACGCTTTTTTCGTGGCCAATGCCAACAACAAAACCAGCAGCAACAGTACCCTGCCACCAACTTCCAGACCAGTAGTGGCCAGTACAGTCAAAGAGGACAGCGTCGGGGCAAAGGAAGAGGGCGAGGGTCCACCCCCAGAGGTTCCCAAGCCCCTAACAACACCAAGTGACGCGAAGATTCGCGTCCCCTCCCATGCAACGCCGGTCGGGGGCCGGATAACATCCTTTCTTCCAGCATGGGAGGGTATAACGTCAGACCGCTGGGTACTTTCCACCGTAGCCCACGGATACTGCATCGAATTCAACAGTTCCCCAACATACAGACCCCCGAAGGGATGACGCATGTCACCGGAACATCTTGCCATCCTTCTACAAGAAGTACAGCAACTGCTGGAAAAGGGAGCCATAGAGGTCGTGCCTCTATCTCAGGTAACGGAAGGTATTTATTCAGTGTACTTCCTTGTACCCAAAAAGGATCTAACCATGCGCCCTGTATTAGATCTGCGCCCAGCGAACAAGTTTATCAAACCCCAAAAGTTTCGTATGGTGACCCTACAGGAAGTGATCCCACTGCTATCACAGGGAGATTACATGACAACATTGGACATGAAAGATGCATACTTTCATATTTTAATGTTGCCAGCGCACAGAAAGTACCTCCGGTTCATGATAGAGGGCAAACACTACCAGTTCAAAGTGCTACCCTTCGGCATAGCATCAGCACCGAGGGTATTCACGAAGGTACTGGCAGTGGCAGCGGCCCACCTGCGCAGGTTGTCCATCCCAGTTTACCCTTACCTCGACGACTGGCTCATAACAGGGGATTCTTACGAAACATGCTTCTCCAATACCCAAAAGACGGTAGACCTTTTGTTGCAGTTGGGCTTCTCCATCAACGAAAAGAAGTCCAGCCTAGACCCCAGCCAAATCAAACAATTCCTAGGGGCTCTAATTCAAACAAAGGACGGCCTCGTCTTCCCCTCCAAAGAGAGAGTTCAAAACATGTTGTTTCAGATCCCTCAATATGTGTCCGGTCGAGAGGTGACGGTACGCAAAGCAATGCGCTTGCTAGGCATGATGGCGTCGTGTATTTATTTGGTAACTCACGCGCGCCTGCGCATGCGCCCTATGCAAGAGTGGCTCAACAGCCAGTGGTGTCAGGCCAGCGGACTATGGGACGATCTATTAGTGGTCTCGCAGGCCTTAGTTCTCTCGCTACGGTGGTGGACAAAAGAAAACCTAGAGAAAGGGAAACCCTTTGCCACACCCACGGCGGAAGCCACTCTAACCACAGACGCATCCCTCACAGGATGGGGGGCTCACCTATCCCATCAGACTGCTCACGGAGAGTGGACTCCGAGCGTAGCATCCAAACACATCAATCTTCTGGAGCTACTAGCGGTGTTCAAGGCGCTAAAAGCCTTCCAGGAACACCTACAAGGCAAGACAGTGATGGTCCTTACAGACAGCACCACAGCCATGTATTACATCAACAAGCAGGGGGGAACCCACTCTCCAGGCCTGTCCAAACTGGCCCAGAACATATGGAAGTGGGCTCTCAAACAGAATATGTTCCTCCTGTCACAACATGTACCAGGGGAACTCAATCTGCTGGCAGACAAACTCAGCAGAGATTTCCCCCTGCCCGAAGAGTACGAATGGCGACTGCACGAAGACATCGTCTTTGACGTCTTCACGCAATGGGGATTCCCCGAAATAGACCTGTTCGCAACCCTGGAGAACTCACAATGCCAAAGCTACGCCTCCAGGTACCCCCAAAACCAATCCAAGGGGAACGGTCTGTCGATTCGATGGTCAGGGAAATTTGTTTACGCTTTTCCCCCGACTCCCCTTCTCAACAAGGTGGTGCACAAGATGCACCAGGAACAAGTAACCATGATACTGGTGGCCCCAATGTGGGCTCGACAGCCATGGTTCGCTCACTTGATGGAGATGTCTCTATCTCCCCCAGTGAAACTCCCCTGCCCGTACAACATGCTGTCACAAGACAGGGGCAGGACGCTGCATCCATGCCCCCAGAACATGAACTTAGCAGCCTGGCTCCTGAGGTCGTAGAATTTGGACACCTACAGCTCCCGCAGAGATGCATGGACATCCTCAGGGAAGCCAGAAAACCTAACACTCGCCACTGCTATTCTAGCAAATGGAAGAGATTTGTCATCTGGTGCAGAGGAAAGAGCATCAACCCAATTGACTGCTCTCCCACACATATTGTTCTATACCTGACCCATTTATTAGATTCAGGTCTAGTGTTCAATTCCATTAAAGTCCACCTAGCGGCACTTTCTGCATACACCACTTCCCAACTCAAAGTGTCGTGGTGGAAGATCCCTGTTATAAAGGCCTTCATGGAGGGAGTAAAAAGAATACACCCCCCGATAGCTGACCCAGCTCCCGGATGGGACCTTAACGTGGTACTTACAAAACTCATGGGATCACCTTTTGAACCCATGCACAAAGCAACTCTTAAAGACCTCACTCTCAAGACTGCTTTCCTAATAGCTATCACCTCCATCAGGAGAGTAAGTGAACTACAGGCTCTTTCTGTTCTAGACCCCTTTGTTACAGTTCACAAAGATAAAGTGGTTCTACGCACCCACCCAAGGTTTGCTCCGAAATTCATCTCAAAATTCCATGTAAACCAGTCTATAGAACTACCAGCGTTCTTTCAAAATCCTTCCAACTTGGGAGAAAGGACTCTGCACACACTAGATGTGCGCAGAGCGGTCATGTTCTACATGGAAAGAACCAGATCACTGAGGAAGACTAATCAGTTCTTCGTCTCGGTGGCAGCAGGAAGAGAAGGGGATGCAGTTTCAAAGTCCACTATTTCTAGATGGATTGTCCAATGCATCACTCTCTGCTATACTCTTGCTAAGAGAGAACTGCCCTTTAGGCCAAGAGCACATTCTACTCGAGGCACGGGGGCGTCCATAGCATTCATTGCAAATGTTCCCCTTGAGTCCATCTGCAAAGCGGCTACCTGGAGTTCTGTGCACACCTTTACAAAACACTACTGTCTAGATGCACACTCTAGATCTGACTCCCAGATGGGACAGGCAGTATTAAGACATCTTTTCTCTACTGTTCCTTCTCATAACCCACCGCCAACTCCGGGTACTGCTCGCTAGTCTATGCACAGCATGTGATTCTAAGCAGATTAACAAACATCAGAAGACAATGCATTACTTACCGTAAAAGCATTTCTGATGGTTGTATCTGCTTAGATTCACATGCGCCCACCCTTCCTCCCCGCTCGGATGGAAGGAACATAGACATCTTTCTATATTTCTCTCTTTTCTGTACTCACTCACGTCTAGAAGGCTCCCTCAGGGCAGAAAAATACAAACAGAGGGACCTCGACGCGTGAGGGATTGTGGGTACAGCACACGTCACTATAGGGATAGTGTTACAGACATGCTTTGTCGACGTCCCCTTTTCGACTACGAAAAACAAAATGCAATACTCCGCAGTGACCACTGGATGTCGGACCTATGCACAGCATGTGAATCTAAGCAGATACAACCATCAGAAATGCTTTTACGGTAAGTAATGCATTGTCATGTGTGTCATATCTCTCATGTAAAATGTGAAGAGTATGACTTTGGAGTTACAATTGTTTAACTACTTGTACTTTGATTGAATTGCAAACAATTTATTGGATCAAACACGGTTTATGCAATCTGTTTTCTATTTTCAAATTATCAACTGGAAACTATTACCCTTTTGTTAATGTTAATGTTAAATGTTAATGTTAATGGTCATTTGTACCGCGCACTATCACCACCGGAGTGGTCCCCTGGCGCTCTGGCGGCTCTGAAAGAGGGAGGGAGAGGTGGGTTAGTGGGTGGAGGCTGGAAAAGTGCAAGATTGCAGTGATGTGCTGTTGGCAGCCTCAGCCCGGTGGTTCCGTCGGCTGGGCCTGGGGTGTATGCGGCCGGTAGTCGTCGTGTGCTGATGTGCGAGTCTATGTGTTTTTGTTTTGTTGTTGCAGTGTAGTGAAGTTCGTGCGGTTTGCTGTGCTGGAGGTTTGTGGTTGTATTTGGTTTGGAATTTGAGAGGTGTATGCAGAGAAGGAAATTGTTAGTGGTATTGGTTAGTTTGTATCTCTATCCTGGACTGAACCGGTTGGGCTCGTGTAATCTTACACGACGGGATGCTTGTACATCCTGAGTTTCAGGAGGTACGTGCCCGTTTTTGCATTTGAGGCCGTTTGAGGATTTAGCTGTCCCCTCCGCCCGCTCCCTCAATAAGCTTGCATGCTCCTCATCCCCTCCACATGACTAGCGCAGCTGCTAGTGTCCATACTTCCGATTGTGTGGTGATTGGTGGTATCTTGTCCATTCCACAGCCCTGTGGTACCTAGTTGTGGCTGTACGGGCGGTGGGAGATGGTAAGGGTTGGCTGGAGTAGTTGCCTCCGTTTCTCTGGGTCTCGCGGGTGGGCCTCTGTGTCTAGCATCAGCCCTACTGGTGCTCAGGGTACTTCTGTCGGATTCTAGGAGTTTGTCAATGTCCTTTTTTTGATGAGTCGTTTGTCTTATTGTTGTTTCGGTTTTAGTCTCTGGTGTTGAAGAGGCAGTTTTTTAGTAATTTTCTGAATTTAAGGTGATCTTTGGTGTTCCTTATTACTTTTGGGATGTTGTTCCAGGTTTTTGCAGCTAAGTGGTAGAAAGCGGTGCCTCCGAGTTTCTTCTTGATGTAAGGTTTTTGTTCCAGTCGGATTTCGTTGGTTGACCTGAGCGGTCTCGTTGGCTTGTAGATTGTTATTTCTTTTTGTAGGAATTCTGCTCCTTGTCCGCTGATTGCCCTGTGCGTTATGCACATTGTTTTGAAGATGATACGCTGTTTTACTGGGAGCCAGTGTAGTGTTTTTAGGGCCGGGGTGATGTGGTCTCTTCTGGATAGTTTGAGGAGTAGTCTGGCTGCAGTGTTTTGGATCCGTTGTAGCTTCTTCAGTAGGTATTCCGGTATACCGAGGTAGAGGCTGTTTGCATAGTTGATACTTGACATGATGAGGCCGACGATGGTGAGTGTTTTGTGTGTGAAGGAGAGGAAAGGTAGTATTTTTCTTGCCGTATGGAGGAGGAAGAAGCATTTCTTGACTGTTGCGTTTATTTGCGGTTCTAAGGTTAGGGTGTTGTCCATCAGGACTCCCAGATTTTTTACTACCTTAGATGGTGATGGTGTAGATCCCACGGGATGGCGGTTTCCTTCTCTTGGTCTTTGGATATGATCATGATTTTGGTTTTTCCTGGGTTGATTTTCAGGTTGTTGGCATTCATCCGTTGTTCACGAAAAACTTTAAGAGTACAACCTTGTAGGTACAACTGATGATTTGTTTTGTTTTGCTTTGATTGAAACGCAAACCAATTGAGAGATTTAGGCTGTGAGCTGAGAACAGGCATGTAGGTTCATGGGAGAATCATGTTCGTAAGGTAATAGTCTGTAGACAGTAGGAGATAGTTAGTGGGTAGCCACACTGTGCTGGAGTGTATGCATGGTAAACTGCCAGTTCGTCTAGGTATCGATAGTCAGCCTAGACGTCTGTGTTTTTGAGCCACTTTATGAGGCTCAGACAGAATTATTTGTATAATTGCTCTACTCTTATGTGGGAAGGTAACGAATTCCATAGTTGGGCAGCCTTGATCTGGAAACTGCTACCTCCGACTCTGGTTAGTTTAAATCTAGGAGTCAAGAGGCAATTCGTATTAGAGAGTCTAGTTGTTCTTGTCGCAAGTTTCATGACAATTCTATCAGATAGGTACTGTGGTGCTGCCTTGTTCATGCATTTATGCATGAGAGAGGCCACTTTTAGTTTAATTTTGTCGTGTGTGGACAGCCAGTTGTTGGCTTTTCTCATCTCAGAGATGTGTTCTCTCCTTGAAATTCCAAGTGCAGCTCTGAGAGCATTATTTTGCATGAATTGGATTTTCTTAATAATTTGTTTGTTCGCCCCTATGTATAAGGCGTGACAATAGTCAAGCTTTGATAGGATAAGAGCTCTGGCAAGGGTGATGCAACTGGCATTGGAGAGGAAAGCTTTACCTGCTCTAATCAGTTTGCAAGTATAAGCCGTGGCCGAGGCCATGGCGTTGACCTGTTTGTTGAAGGAGAGAGTGGAATCTAGGTAGAACCCCAACGTTTTTACCTCCTTAGCAACGGTGATGATATTATGGTCTATGCTGAAGGCTGAGTGTTTTGAGGGTTGAGTAGTGCGCAAGATGATGATCTCTGTTTTGTGATCATTCAGGCATAGTCCATGGGTGGCCATCCAGTAAGAGGTAGGGGGATCTGGATATCATCTGCATAGTTAGTGTAGGTGATACCAAGATGATCCAGATCATCGAAAAGGGGCTTTGTAAAGATTTTGTATAAGGTGGGTGCGACACAGGATCCTTGGGGCTCTCCGCACGTGATAGGTATGGGGTCAGCTGCAGCCGTAGGTGAGAAGAATCTCAAGGTGCGATCGCTTAGGAAGGATCGTATCCACTCTATGGCTTCTGTTGAGAAGTATGCCGCCGAATCCACGTGGCTACATAGGACTAGGTCAAACACAGCTGATGGGTCCAAGAGGAGGAGAAGGGCTGATTCCCCTTTGTCCCTTAGTTCATCAATCTGGGCCTTCAAGTCTATTAACGCTGTTTCAGTCCAATGCTGAGGCCGAAAACCTGATTGCCTAGCTCCTAGTAAGGAATTAGTTTCAAATTGTTTTTGTATCTGTGAATAGGCCATTTTGTCTAGAATTTTCAAGAGAAATGGCACCGTAGTAATTGGTTGGTAGTTAGTAGGAATCTGCGGGTCGAGAGTCTGTTTTTTTATTAGTGGGAGCACCCAAGATTCCTTAAGGTTAGATGGGATAGTATTGGATGTAAATGAGTCGATGATGAGTTTTGTAATAAAGGGTTCCAGATCTCTAGCTGCGTCCTTTGTGAGTTGGGCGGGGCAATGGTCACCCTGGCAGTAAGAAGGTTTGAGTGATAGCATAGATTTTTTAGTTTCAATTATGGTAACTTTAGAGAACTTGAAAAGGGATGGTTTGACAGTGTTATTGGAAGGGTCCAGTGAGGTTCTATTAGGCGTGTTGCTAGTTAGTGAAGCTTTTTTCTTAGCAATTTTTACTTTTGTTGGCAAGTGCTTGCTGTATGCTCGAGCACCAAGGTTTATCCTTTAGACAGTTGTCCGGCACTGGGATCAGAGCTTCTAGCTCTTTAAGGATAGCAATGAGTTCCTTTACACTGGAATTTGCTTGGGATATTCTGGCATTGTAGGTTTCACGTTTGGCTAGGAGTATTTCATTTTTGTATTGGGTTGTAATGGAGCAGAGATTAGTCTTATTTTCTTCCGTCGGTTGTGCTTTCCAAGATATCTTGCATTGCCTTTTTTTGGTGCGTAGTGTTTTGAGATAGGGTGTGTACCAAGGGTTAAGATGGGCCTTGGGTGTATTTTGTCTTAATTTGAGTGGTGCTATTGAGTCTAGGGAAGTGGTCAATGTATGATTATATTCCCTGACCAATGCATCAGGTCCCACATTTTCCGGGATAGCATTAAGTGTCGGGAAGATAAGAGGGAGTAGGTTGTCACAGGTAATGTTCTTTTTATTCCATGTGGGAATATGCGGAGCTGGTGATACTGGCATAGAGATGGGTTTGGGTTTTGTCTATCTACCGATCCATACGTTTTCTACTCATGCATGTTTTCCTTCACTTTGTCTATAGAGTTTTATATTTCAAAAGTATGACAAATGGTTTTAAGTTTTTTCCTATTACATTGGTTGAAAATTGAGATTGATCAAGTTTTTGTTTGTTTCTGATGTATGGACCACTTTGCGTTTGGTGTTCCTATGTCGCATGTTCACTAATAACATTAAGAATAATTTCCTCGATGCCGAAAAATAAATCATTTTCCATTTTTGTAAACTGTGTTGAAGTGGTTTTTGCTGACACTGAATATTTGTTTAGATTGGGATTTGGTGTTGTCCAAACCCACAGGTTGAGTTTCTCTACTCACTACACGATAAAAGTATTTGAAGTATCAACAAAATGGCAGCATTTTTTTCTTTCTGACACATCTGCGAGTAAGTGCCCAGCTGCACTGCCTGTCCTATCAGGGCACCCCAACCCTCTGTTTTGTTAAGTTTGTAAGTTCAGCACAGTACAGAGAACAGACAATTAGGAATACCAATGTGTCAAAATCGAGCTGGCGTAGCTGGGCGCGTGAATATGTTTGGGCGGCCAGATCCCTCGGCACATACATACAGAGGCACTTGACAATCTGGGAACATTTGACAGTTTACAACCAAAGCTTAGGCAGTACCTTCAACCGCACAGCCCAAACAACCACAACAGAACTTCTAGAAAGCACTTCTTGAAAGCGCGTGCTCGAATTCGCGTGTGCTTTAAATTTATGGTGAAATGGGCGGGGCTTAGGTCCGTTGATGTATAATATAGTTTTAGATGGTGTAAATCTCTTGAAAGAACACGGAGAGTTTATATAGTGATGATAATTAACTGTCCATGACTATTAAAATTAATTGAAGTCCAAGTTCATACCACAGAGTCTGTCTGAGCCACAACTCGCCACAACAGCACTTGTAGAAAGCACTTCGTTAATAGGAATATTCTTTGTCCAGTAAAACAAGACTCTTAAAAGGGAAGTGCAGAGAGCATGCACAGCCACAGGTAGTGGCCCCTTGGGTGCTGGGAGGCTCACATGCTAGCGTCCTTTCCTTTCTGTGCTTCCGGCTGTACATTGGTCCTGTCTCTCTCTTTAGGGCAGGGTTGTCAAACTCCAGACCTCGAGGGCCAGAATCCTGACGGGGTGTCAGGATATCCCTCATTAATACTCACAAGAAGAAATGTGCCTATATTTAGAATAATGTTATGCAAATTTATCTCATGAATAGCTGTTATCCCTAAACCCTTATCTGAAGAGGAGACTCCAGCAACCACCTTCCCATAATCCTATGGCAGCCATCCCATTTCTCCTCACCTACGCACGTGCCGTCTTCAATGATGATGGGTTGTACCATGCTTCTGCTGGTTCACACTGCCTTGCTGCTGCCACCTACTTAGACATAAAAAAGTACCTAGGACAAATACATGCACAATTCCATGCATGTGCAAATAGTGTCAATCCCCAAAAGGACCTTTCAGAAAAGCCAGTTTGATTCCCAGTTCAAAGTTCTGCCTTTGGGGTTCATATCGGTCACTAGGGTTTCCACTGTGCCTACCTGTAGTTTCTGCACTTCTGTGGAAGTAAGGCATTGTCTTCTGCCCACAAATCATGTTTTCCAAGTTTGAGGTGGATTCAGGGATTCTCCCATATTTTCAAGGTCCATAGCCAATGTAGCAAAAGACGTCTAAATGTTCATGAATGCTGGTCAGTCCAGGGGTCATGGAACGACAAAGAGAGCAACACGTTAATCTTTAAGTAGCATGGAGTCTCCTTCATACTTCCTGGTTGTTTTGGGGTAGTGGTTACAGTACAAGAGAGAGTCTACTAATTTCCAGATTGTTGGTAGGTGGAGCCTCCGTTTGTGCCCCCGACAGCGTCACCTCAGAAGAGCCTCAACTCCGCATTCTCTCCTCTCGCTCATTGTCCTAAACAAGGGAATCCCTGGATGGGCACTAATGCATGCTTTCCTGACGTAGGCATCCTGTCCCTTCATTTCACTTCAATCAGCATGTGACACAGAGGATGATACAGCAAGCGCCAAAGGTGACAACTCTGAGGGTGAATTTGCAGATCCCTTTGGACCATCTCTCATTGGACTTACTTTCAGAAACTTGCAGGGCTCAAAGCAGACATTCCCAAAATCCTGACCCTATATTGGTTCAACTGTGGAGTGACTACACTAGAAAGGTGGAGAAAACTGGACTGTCTTGGTTGGTGATGTGGGTCTCTGCTTAATGATGTGGGCCTCTGCAAGATGCCCCTTGTGCAGGTCCTAGAGTGGTTGCACATAGCAGGCAGCCATACCAGGAAAGGTCCCTCCAATAGGTTGTAGACATGTTTGGCCCATCTGCATAGTGTGATGTGTCCTCAGACTGTTGATGCAAAAGTGTGACTGGTAACACACGCAGCCCGCAGACAACCGAGAGTGGATATTGACTTCACTGGTCAGGTTGTGACCATCCATTGGTTCCATTCTGTAGGTGGAGCAGTGAAGAAACCAAATCATCACCTTGAAAAAGGGATCCATTGCAGTCTGTATATCAGAGATCATCGGCTCATTGATTTGCATCCTAAATCTCTTATAGATTCACTTACTTTGCATTTTCCATCATGTGGAGGCTTGGTTCAGAAATTGCCTCTTGCTCTTGCAAAAGTCTTAATTTGTAAGAATCAACCCAATCACTAGATGGTCGACTGTGCAAATTAAATGAATCTGTGTCTGCTAAAGAACTGCAAAACTATTATTACAGATAAGTAACGTTTTGCTCTTCGATCTATACCACCACATGTAGCTGTCATTGTTCACTAAGACGTTCTAGTATTCTGCGTGCCAAAGCATTTGATGAAACCAATCTCTTGATCAAGGTTTTTGGATCACACTCTCCTTCCTTGTTGGCAGAATTCAATGAGGGATTTAGTATCATAATAATCAAGGGAATTGATCTTTCAGTACCGCCGCCCTCCCACTGCTGCTGTTCCTAAAAGGGTTGCTAGAATTCCGCCCAAGCAGCTTTTCTTCTTAAATGAGCATGCAGTCTGCTACTTTGAGATGAGGGTGTCCTGATTGGCTGCTTATTTATGTGGCAATGAAGGGGCATAAAAGGAGGAAGAAGAATGCCTTAATTCAACTCGGCAAGGGTGTAATGTGGTGTAACACCTCTGGACAAAATCAGCAAATAAATACAATACAAATCTGGTGTCAGGTAAAAATAATGACAGTACTTCTACAACAAAGTCACATGACTATTCTGAATCTAATTAGAAGTATTAAGTTCATATGTAAGCATGTGAATATATGGAAGACACTATGCTGGTTACCTCCACTCGCAGCTATGGATACTCCACTATGCCGGAAGCAATCTCATCCGCCTCTGTCAGTCCTGCATTCTTACCCCCTATTGACAGAATTCCCATTTACTTCTTTCATAGTGAAAGTCCTTGCATTGCTCTTCCCATGCTCTTCCCATGTGTGTGTATCATGCATGCATATCCTGACACTTTGCATTTTTCTTTTTTTTCAGGGCATCACTTTGAAACTCAATTCAAAGCAGAGCTGCATTGTGGGCCGGATAATGCATGGAGGCATGATTCATAGACAAGGTAAGTGGACCGGGTGTACAAGTAGCGAGTGACGTTGCTTTCCTATGCACAGCTTCAAGTTATGGGATTTCCCTTTCCCATGATTGCTTGATTACAAGCCTGACATCTAACAGCCCCCCCCCGTCACACGAAATCCCCATTACACATTTTGCATCATCCTGGAAGTACAGGATGTCCCCTCCCTGGAGCTGTCTTTCTCCCACTGGGCCCAAAAATGTAGACAGAATAAAGAAGCATACTTATTACGATCACTTTATTTGGGGCACTCTTGCTGTCCCCTCACCCTCTTCTTAATGTAACTAATGGAGATTAGAAAGCGGCAGGCGAGGAAAAGGCCACTCACAGGTATATGAAATTAAAGGGCATTAACGATAGGTGAGGATTATATTAATGCACATTCTGTGATAAGTTCATTGTGTGTATTTATAGTGCATTGGGGTCTCTGTGTATGTATGTTGCAGTAGGAAGACTCGCCATATTTATAGTGCGTCTCCCATTTAGCTTTCAGGTTAGCCTGCACCTCTACTCAGATCATGCACCCTTCAATGCTCTCCCCACCCTGCTGCATTCTTTCATTCTTGCAGATTCACGTACTGTCCAGCATCCACATTTGAGCACCATCTGCCACCAGCTGCTCCAGTAGCCACTTGTGTGCATCCTCCATTACATCCTGAGCAAGGGAAGAGAGCTTTTGGTGGTTGGGTTTGCAATGCATGGTGATCACCGTAACCCTAGTCCTCCTGCTCTTGTAGCTCAGACTCTACAGAGAAGGTGGCTATGAACCAGTTACTATCAGATTAGTGGACATATAATGAGGATATCTTGCATCCACTTCTGTGAAAAGATACCTACACTTTTGGCATTTTACTGTGGGTGTGGGTAATTAGATGGCCCTAACAACTGGGCTAGGAGCTGCCTTGCATTACTGTTACCTTTTTGTAATATCCTGATTCTCAAAAGTCAGATGTATGCAACTGGTCAAGATTCCCCTGCTCCTGAATCCAAGGAGAGTCCACATAATTAGCAAAGGAGAAATTAAGACATCCCCCAGAAGGTGTATTGTGTCCTTAGGCTTTACCCAGCCTCCAGAAAAGGCGTCCCTGTATCATCCTGTGGAAGTCTTTATCCAGCCTCCGGAAAAGGTGTCCTTTGTTCATCCTCTGGAAGACTTTATCCAGCCTCTAGAAAAGGTGTCCCTTTATCATCCTCTGGAAGTCTTTATCCAGCCTCCAGAAAAGGTGTCCATGTATCATCCTCTGGAAGTCTTTATCCAGCCTCCAGAAAAGGTGTACCTGTACCATCCTCTGTAATTCTTTATCCAGCCTCCAGAAAAGGTGTCCCTTTATCATCCTCTGGAAGTCTTTATCCAGCCTCCAAAAAAGGTGTCCCTTTATCATCCTCTGGTAGTCTATATCCAGCCTCCAGAAAAGGTGTCCCTTAATCATCCTCTGAAAGTCTTTAGCTACCCTCCAGAAAAGCTGTCCCTTTATCATCCTCTGGAAGTCTTTATCCAGCCTCCAGAAAAGGTGTACCTGTACCATCCTCTGTAATTCTTATCCAGTCTCCAGAAATGGCATCCCTGTATCATCCTCTGGAAGTCTTTATCCAGCCTCCAGAAAAGCTGTCCCTTTATCATCCTCTGGAAGTCTATATCCAGCCTCCAGAAAAGGTGTCACTGTATCATCCTCTCAAAGTCTTTAGCCAGTCTCAAGAAAAGCTGTCCCTGTATCATCCTCTGGAAGTCTTTATTCAGCCTCCAGAAAAGGTGTCCCTTTATCATCCTCTGGAAGTCTTTATCCAGCCTCCAAAAAAGGTGTCCCTTTATCATCCTCTGGTAGTCTATATCCAGCCTCCAGAAAAGGTGTCCCTTTATCATCCTCTGAAAGTCTTTAGCTACCCTCCAGAAAAGCTGTCCCTTTATCATCCTCTGGAAGTCTTTATCCAGCCTCCAGAAAAGGTGTACCTGTACCATCCTCTGTAATTCTTATCCAGTCTCCAGAAATGGCATCCCTGTATCATCCTCTGGAAGTCTTTATCCAGCCTCCAGAAAAGCTGTCCCTTTATCATCCTCTGGAAGTCTATATCCAGCCTCCAGAAAAGGTGTCACTGTATCATCCTCTCAAAGTCTTTAGCCAGTCTCAAGAAAAGCTGTCCCTGTATCATCCTCTGGAAGTCTTTATTCAGCCTCCAGAAAAGCTGTCCCTTTATCGTCCTCTGGACGTCTTTATATCTTTTGCCTTAAAATGTTATCACTATAAAGGCATCCCAGCCATCCAGCAGACTGACAACACACCCATTAACCCCATCTCCATAAAACTAACCCATACTAGGGGCACGAGTCCCATCACCTCGCATACCAGGGAACTACCCATAGGGGGCAACCCTAGAAATGTAGGTAACAGCTGCTGCTTTCCATGAAGCACTACCGCCTACAGTTGTTTTGTGTCACATTCTTACATCATTTCACAAAGATTGAAAGCTCTGACTCCTCACACAAAATGCGCCCCCAATCCTTGTGTGTTATGGGCCTGTTTAATGGCCTGGGGACAGACAGCGTGGCACTGCCCTGGCCGCCCACCCGTCACCTTCAACTTACCCAACTCACCAGATATGCCCGGTTTCCCAAAAGCAAAGGACCCACATTCCCTTCCAATGTGTTACAAAGGCCCAGCTGCTTTCACTGAGGGGTGGGGGCAACAAACCCTGTACCCCCTGGTCAGTAACCACTTGGCTCAAGCACAGATATCTCTGCCAACTGAAATTCTGATAGGATATGACACAGGGATTGATAGTCGGTAGTGCTTTATGAAAATAAGTCGCCCACCCCATACATTCAAGGGGCTGCAAGTATACACTAGGTCAGGGGGAGTTTTCTCCACACGCGTGACATTCAGACTCCCAGGTTTTCTTGCTTAGAGCCAGGGTCAGACTGGGGCATACAATTGGCTCAGCACCAATGTATGATTGGCCCACTGTAGAGACTCTATTGTCAGCCTTGCTGCGGTCACGCGCACCCTCGGGTTATGTTAGGGAACGTGGGCCGTGTGACCACAGGAGGCGGTTGCAGTTTGAACTAGTTTGAGCCTGGCCATGAAGGGCTCCGGGGGGCTCTTTAAATAAAAGACTTACCCGCGTACCCTGTGTCATCCAACTTCCTTCATCTGGCGATGAGGAAGAGGCACAGGGAGCCCGCCGCGGAGCCCAGCAACGTTCCTCTCCAAGTGATTGAGGGACATCCACAGCGCTGGGGGCGAGTCCTTGTGACCCGCAGAGCAGGTCGCCCGGTGAGCAGAGAGGCGTGAGGCCGGTCTGTCTCCGCGGCGGCCAGTGTGCGAGGTGCTGCGGGGAGACGGTCGAGGTGACGCTGCAGGAAGAGCGTCTCCGCCTCTGCTCTGAGCAGCCGCACGTAGCATCAGAAGGATCCCACGCAGCTATTCCTGGTTGGTGCCGCCCACCCCGGCTCCTATTGGGCGGGAAGGTGAGGAGCTGGGGGAGGAGGGGCAGGGCACAACCGGAGGGGGAGGCACAATTTAGTGGCAAGAGTGCCAATCAGAGGCCACAACAAGGGGAGGTGCCTCCTAAAGAATAACATTGGAACTGTTGAATGGTAACTATAGAGGAATTACTACAGTACATTGAGAAGTATTGAAGGACTTGCAAAAGCAAGGATAATATTGAGACTGTTGATTTGGCAACAAGAAGGTTACTGCTACAGGCATTCAGGAGTATTATAGAACTTACAAAAGCAAGGAACAGTTTACCTTAAGAGACATAAGAGAGTACAATTGTATAATTGTGCAGATTGGTGTTACCAGTGCACCATAATAACACATAAGGATGGCAGCTGCAAGTATGCCATACCAGCACCGTTTTTGCCAGAACCAGGTGCTCCATCAATAAGGTGGGACAGGTGGAAGAAACTGTTTGACACCTGCCTAATTGCCATAGGAGGTGATCCATTTGCATCGGCAAGAAAAGAGGCAATATTACTCCACGATTTGGGGACTGAAGGCAGAAGTGTGTATGATGGATTGCCTGATCTTCCACAACAGGGACAAGCAGAAGTGGACCAATACTCCATGGCGGAAAGGAAGTTGGAAATCCATTTTGAAGCCAAGAAGAAAATAACGTTTGAAAGACATAAGTTCTTCCAGAGGGTGCAAGATGCGCAAGAACCAGTGGAGAACTTTATTGCAGCATTGAGGTCACTTAGCCATACATGCGAGTTTGGACTACTCACTGACTCTCCCATAAGAGACCAATTGGTCTGGTGCACGAATAATGTGAAAATACAGGAGAGGCTATTATCGAAAGATGCATCACTGGAGTCAGCTATAGACATGGCTAGAAGTATGGAACAGACCCATAAGTATATGTCAACAATGAAAGGAGAGAAGCCAGAGGGAGAAGTGGCTGCGGTGAGGGGATTTCGCAAGGGAGTCCCGAACAAGGAAGTAAGATGTTACAAGTGTGGGAGCAACCGCCACGTCTCCACAAGCATGTTTTGTCCAGCGAGAAACATCTCGTGCTTGAAATGCAAGAAGAAGGGCCATTTCGCGAGAGTTTGTCGGGAGTCGGGAGTGGTGCAAAATATTGAAGCTGGAGGAAAAGTGCCTGAATAAGAAGAGGATCACGCAATGGGAATGAGCAGCCAAGCAACGCATGTGCTGGAAGTATCGTAAGTATTGTAAGTCTCAGCCAAGGGCAGTGCACCCACGGATGTATTCATGATCAATGGGAGAATAGTAACAATGAAAGTGGACAGTTGCTCACTGTGGACTTTGATGTCAAAGGCAACATTTCTGGGTTGCATGCAAGGAGATGTGAAGCAATTGAGGGAGCACAATATTGAACCTTATGCGTATGGGAACGTGAGAATTGAAATTGTGGGGATGTTCAAGCTTCATTAAGTATAAAAGGAGCTGTGAATCAGAGATATATGTTACTCAAGAAGGTTCATCACTCCTGGGGTGGGGTGAACAGTGGAAGTTGGGAATCAGAATTCAAGCAAATGCGGAGAGGCCTATTGATGTAGCTGAGATGAAGGACAAGTGGGAGAAGGATTACCCTAGAGTGTTTCAAGATGATCTGGGGATATTGAAAGGATTTGAACACCAAATTCAGCTGATGGCGGGTGCCAGTCCAAAGGTGCACAAGGTGAGGCCTGTGCCTCATGAATTGAGTGAGAAGCTAAAGGTAGAAATAGAGTTGTTACTTCAAAGAGGAATAATAGAGAGGAGCGAAAGCTCGGAATGGCTGCCGCCGGTGGTAGTGGCCACGAAGGCAAATGGGGACATTAGACTATGTGTAGACTTGTGAGATCTGAATAGGAACATCTTAATAGATAGACATCCCCTGCCGATAATTGGTGACCAATTATCTGTGCTAAACAATGCCAAAGTGTTTTCAGTCATTGATCTTTCGCAAGCATACCATCAGATTCCACTGAAGGAGGATTGTCAACACTTGACGGTGTTTGTTACGGTGTTTGGAACCTTTAAGTACTGCAGGATGCCGTTTGGGCTCGCCTCGGCAGCGGCTGTATTCCAAAGGGTGATGGAGACAGTGTTGGACGGACTTAAAAACATAATTGTGTTCCAGAATAATATTATGATTTATGCTAGTTCCACTGCAGAACACGATGAAGTGTTGAGACAGGTGTTAAGCAGATTGAGTGAGGCAGGGTTAACGGTGAAAAGGAGCAAATGTAAGATTGGGGTGATCAAAGTAGAGTATCACAGACATGTGATTGATGAACAAGGGGTGAAACCTAAGAGGAATTTAGTAGAAGTAGAGGCAGTAAAGTGTGCACCTGTGCCAAAAGATAAAGAACAAGTGAAGTCATTTTTAGGTTTAGCCGAATATTATCATAAGTTTGTAAAAGATTTTGCCAAAGTGTCTATTCCTTTAAGAATGTTGCTCAAGAAGGGTGCAGAATTTGTATGGTCAGCAGAGTGTGAAATAGCTTTTGAGTGTATCAAGCAAGCGGTGAGTGAGGCACCATACATAGGTAGGTTTGATCCCAAGGATAAGATTGTTTTGGTGGTTGATGCGAGCATGTTAGGGCTGGGTGCAACATTGGTGCAGTATGACAGGGACAATACTGAGAGAGTTATTGCATTTGCGTCTAGGACACTAAGAGGTGCGGAGTGCAAATATTCCGTCATTGAAAGGGAAATGTTGGCCATGTTCTGGGCGGTGAGTCATTTTAAATACTTTTTGTGGGGAAGAAGATTTGTAGTCAGGTTGGACCACAAGCCCATGTTTCAGCTCTTTGAAAGTGGAAGATGGGCGTTGGATTCCCCAAGAATAAGTAGATGGGGTTTGGGACTCTAAAATTTTAACTTTGATGTGAGCTACTTGCTGGGGAAGAGGAATGTGGTGGCGGATTGCCTGCCCAGGCTGCCAGTAAACAGTAATCTGATGGAAGAAAAAGAGGCAGAGGAGGAGTGAGTAGTGGCCGAAATACAGAGTGCAGTTAGTAAGGAGGAGTGGACACAGGAAGAAGATTTAGATGAGGATCTTAAGCTTGTAAAGAGTTGCAAAAAGAAACTTGGATAGTAAATTCAATACCTGGTGGAAGATAAAGGATGAGTTGAACTTGTGTGAAAGCAGATTAAGGAGGGGCAGATGCATTGTTCCCCCGCAGTCACGTAGGTCTGTATTGGTGAGACTGGCACATCAGGGACATCCAGGAGAGGCTGCTATGAAAAGGGAATTGAGACAGAGCTATTGGTGGCCGGAATCGATAGAAGTGCTGAAAGAAATGTCAAAGATTGCATGACTTGCCAAACTAGCGACAAATGCAGAGTGGTAAGATAAGCTCCGCTAATACCTAATGTGATACCAGACCAGCCTTGGAGTAAGTTGGCAGTGGATATAATGGGTCCCGTAACTGGGCTGGGAGAAGGCCTAAAATTTCTGTTTGTAGTGGTAGACTTTCACTCCAAATGGTTTGAATGGGAGGCCGTAAAAGAGGTCACGGCTAAGGAATTGATTGGTTTCTTGGAGAGAGTTTTTCTTAAGGAAGGTGTACCTGTTGAAATTGTGTCTGATAACGGGGTACAATTTGTATCTGTGGCAATGAAAACATTTCTTGCAGGCTATGGCATAAAACACACGAGGACGGTGCTGTATAATCCCAAGGCGAATGGTCTTGTTGAAAGAGTCAACAGGTACATAAAAGGAGGCCTGCAGATGGCCACGAAATCAGGACAACCATGGAGGGAGGTGTTAAAAATGGTAACATGGAATTATGTTACTACACCGCACTCTGTGACTGGTGTATCTCCGTTTGTGTCTATGAAAGGTGGAGAACCTGGAACAAGGCTTTGCCCAGGGTGGCTAGGTATGGCCAACGTTGTTAATGTTGATCGTGAGCACATAATGAGACTCATTACTTTGAGTCAAGAAAGAAATAAGCAATTGTTTGATGACAGGATGAAGGTGAAGGAACGACAATGGAAGGTTGGAGAGATGGTATATGTTAAAAATCCTAGGGTTGTGAACAAATGTGTGGAAAGTACATTTCTGGGACCGAAAAGCATATGTGCAGTAAAGAGTAACGTTGTCATATTGGAAGGAGGAGAACTCTGGTCAAAAGGAAGATTGGCAAGAGTGGGGAATGGTAAATAGAATGAGTGGGTTAAGCAAGTGAAAGGAAGGGAAGTGAATGTGAACGATAATATGGAATTGGGAGAAGAGATGAAAGGAGGGGTGGTAAATATGAACAGTGATGGCATCGGCGTGAGAACCAATGAAGAAGGTTTGCATAGGTCTAGATCGAAGCCTGTGTGGATGAGAGATTATGAAACTTGATATACAAATATGAATTACATGTCAGATCCTATTACATGATTTTAGCATTTGACTCTTTTATGCTTTAGCATATATTTCCTATATACTGTGTTTGCTACAATTGCTTATATTGTTCTCCTTACTTATTCTTCTTCAAGAATACCGCGTACCCTGTGTCATCCAACTTCCTTCTTCCTTCCTTCACCCACATTCACAAAAGTTCATTCCTGGTTGAGTTGTACCCAAATGGGAGTTTTTTTATTTAGTCAAATGTGTTACAGATTGTGCAGAACATGTGTTCAGTAACACTGTTCAAAACGACTAGCTGCACAGTGAAGTCACTTCTCAGAGTGGCCACTTTGGCCAAAACACTGTCCCACTTTGTCCCAAAATACTGAGCCATACTATCATGTTAGGCCTGCATTTCCTAATTGCCTTATAGGCCAGCCTGAGCCTGCTTACACCTGCCGATGTTCTGTGCTCCCCAGCCCAAGTTGCGTCTCATGTCTGTGTTCCACTGCTAATTGCTGCCGCATGTCTATAACTCTCTACCCCACATTCCCAGTGCTACTGCGTGTCTATATCTCTCCACCCACATTCCATGTGCTGCTGCTGTCTATAACACTCCACCCCACATGCCCAGTGCTGCTGCGTGTCTATATCTCTCCACCCCACATGCCCAGTGCTACTGCGTGTCTATATCTCTCCACCCACATTCCATGTGCTGCTGCTGTCTATAACACTCCACCCCACATGCCCAGTGCTGCTGTGTGTCTATATCTCTCCACCCCACATGCCCAGTGCTGCCACATGTCTATAACTCTCCACTCCACATTCCCAGTCCTGCCACGTGTCTATAACTTCTCACCCCACATTCCCAGTGCTGCTCCATGTCTATAACACTCCACCCCACATGCCCAGTGCTGCTGCGTGTCTATATCTCTCCACCCCACATGCCCAGTGCTACTGCGTGTCTATATCTCTCCACCCACATTCCATGTGCTGCTGCTGTCTATAACACTCCACCCCACATGCCCAGTGCTGCTGTGTGTCTATATCTCTCCACCCCACATGCCCAGTGCTGCCACATGTCTATAACTCTCCACTCCACATTCCCAGTCCTGCCACGTGTCTATAACTTCTCACCCCACATTCCCAGTGCTGCTCCATGTCTATAACACTCCACCCCACATGCCCAGTGCTGCTGCGTGTCTATATCTCTCCACCCCACATGCCCAGTGCTACTGCGTGTCTATATCTCTCCACCCACATTCCATGTGCTGCTGCTGTCTATAACACTCCACCCCACATGCCCAGTGCTGCTGTGTGTCTATATCTCTCCACCCCACATGCCCAGTGCTGCCACATGTCTATAACTCTCCACTCCACATTCCCAGTCCTGCCACGTGTCTATAACTTCTCACCCCACATTCCCAGTGCTGCTCCATGTCTATAACACTCCACCCCACATGCCCAGTGCTGCTGCGTGTCTATATCTCTCCACCCCACATGCCCAGTGCTACTGCGTGTCTATATCTCTCCACCCACATTCCATGTGCTGCTGCTGTCTATAACACTCCACCCCACATGCCCAGTGCTGCTGTGTGTCTATATCTCTCCACCCCACATGCCCAGAGCTGCCACATGTCTATAACTCTCCACTCCACATTCCCAGTCCTGCCACGTGTCTATAACTTCTCACCCCACATTCCCAGTGCTGCTCCATGTCTATAACACTCCACCCCACATGCCCAGTGCTGCTGCGTGTCTATATCTCTCCACCCACATTCCATTTGCTGCTGCTGTCTATATCACTCCACCCTACATGCCCAGTGCTGCTGCGTGTCTTTCACTCTCCACCCCACATGCGCAGTGCTGCTGCATGTCTATAAATCTCCACCCCACATTCCAAGTGCTGCTGCGTGTCTTTCACTCTCCACCCCACATGCGCAGTGCTGCTGCATGTCTATAAATCTCCACCCCACATTCCCTGTGCTGCTGCGTGTCTATATCTCTCCAACTCACATTCCCTATGCTGCTGCGTTTCTATAACACTCCACCCCACATGCCCATTGCTGCCACGTGTCTATAACTCTCCACCCCACATTCCCAGTGCTGCCACGTGCCAGCTGGAGACCTCTAGATCCCTCCTAGGAGGCAGGCAATCCTGAGGAGTGCTCTTGAGGTCCAGTATGAGAGCATTGACCTTCTTTAGAAGAGGTGGGGTGATGGCAAGCATGGGTGTTTGCGGGACTAAGTCATTGCCATGTCATGCACTGATCAGCTTTGAAATGAAGAGGGCAGCGAGAGGCGGTGCAAGGGCTAGTGATCAAAGGTGATGCTTTCAGGGGCTTAAGGATCTTGGCGAGAGGGGGGCGGGGGTCACCACAAGAGGTAAGACTGGGATCCTGGATTGTGGCCGCCATCGTATTGTTGCCCGACGATAGGGCATTGAACATTTCCTGAGATAGGACCGGAGAGACACTTGCCTGTGCTCAATCCAGAACCCACAGAAATTCACAAGCATGCCTTAGAAGAGTTATGTACACGAACATTAGCGTGGTAGTAACCCTGCTAGTGAAGGGTCTTAGCAGCCGGTATCCAGGACTAACCATGTGGGGCCTGCACTTAAGAGCCTTAATCCAGAAGATCCTTCATGGAGCGCGTTTTGGTGAACACCTATGCAGAGTTCTATTTGCCCTGTTGCAGGGGTGGCACTTACTCTTGACTTGGTGATGTTTTTATAAGGCCAGAGTTGCTATGTATGATCTCTGCTGCTCTCCGCGTATGCAACCCTTTTCTTGGTTCTTCTGCTTCCCCCAATGACAGGTTCCCTCCACGTGGGCGATGAGATCCTAGAAATCAACGGGTCGAGCGTTACCCACCATTCGGTGGACCAGCTCCAGAAGATGCTGGTAGGTATCTGCGTGCTGTGTATTTCCCCGCGGAAGGGGGTGGTGGCCTGCAGTGGCAAAGCTTGGCACATCCTTCCTGCTCCTTCCCGCTGCCTTCTGCTTGCTTGCTCTGCCTGCTCCTTCCCGCTGCCCACTCCTTGCTTGCTTGCTCTGCCTGCTCCTTCCTCCTGCCCACTCCTTGCATGCTTGCTCTGCCTGCTTCTTCCTCCTGCCCACTCCTTGCTTGCTTGCTCTGCCTGCTCCTTCCTCATGCCACTCATTGCTTGCTCTGCCTGCTCCTTCCTCATGCCCACTCCTTGCTTGCTTGCTCGACCTGCTCCTTCCTCCTGCCCACTCCTTGCTTGCTTGCTCTGCCTGCTCCTTCCTCCTGCCCACTCCTTGCATGCTTGCTCTGCCTGCTTCTTCCTCCTGCCCACTCCTTGCTTGCTTGCTCTGCCTGCTCCTTCCTCATGCCCACCCCTTGCTTGCTTGCTCTGCCTGCTCCTTCCTCCTGCCCACTCCTTGCATGCTTGCTCTGCCTGCTTCTTCCTCCTGCCCACTCCTTGCTTTCTTGCTCTGCCTGCTCCTTCCTCATGCCACTCCTTGCTTGCTCTGCCTGCTCCTTCCTCCTGCCCACTCCTTGCTTGCTTGCTTGCTCTGCCTGCTTCTTCCTCCTGCCCACTCCTTGCTTGCTTGCTCTGCCTGCTCCTTCCTCATGCCACTCCTTGCTTGCTCTGCCTGCTCCTTCCTCATGACCACTCCTTGCTTGCTTGCTCGACCTGCTCCTTCCTCCTGCCCACTCCTTGCTTGCTTGCTCTGCCTGCTCCTTCCTCCTGCCCACTCCTTGCATGCTTGCTCTGCCTGCTTCTTCCTCGTGCCACTCCTTGCTTGCTCTGCCTGCTCTTTCCTCCTGCCCACTCCTTGCTTGCTTGCTCTGCCTGCTCCTTCCTCCTGCCCACTCCTTGCTTGCTTGCTCTGCCTTCTCCTTCCTCATGCCACTCCTTGCTTGCTTGCTCTGCCTGCTCCTTCCTCCTGCCCACTCCTTGCTTGCTTGCTCTGCCTGCTCCTTCCTCATGCCACTCCTTGCTTGCTCTGCCTGCTCCTTCCTCCTGCCCACTCCTTGCTTGCTTGCTCTGCCTGCTTCTTCCTCCTGCCCACTCCTTGCTTGCTTGCTCTGCCTGCTCCTTCCTCATGCCACTCCTTGCTTGCTCTGCCTGCTCCTTCCTCATGACCACTCCTTGCTTGCTTGCTCGACCTGCTCCTTCCTCCTGCCCACTCCTTGCTTGCTTGCTCTGCCTGCTCCTTCCTCCTGCCCACTCCTTGCTTGCTTGCTCTGCCTGCTCCTTCCTCCTGCCCACTCCTTGCTTGCTTGCTCTGCCTGCTCCTTCCTCATGCCACTCCTTGCTTGCTTGCTCTGCCTGCTCCTTCCTCCTGCCCACTCCTTGCTTGCTTGCTCTGCCTGCTCCTTCCTCATGCCACTCCTTGCTTGCTCTGCCTGCTCCTTCCTCCTGCCCACTCCTTGCTTGCTTGCTCTGCCTGCTCCTTCCTCCTGCCCACTCCTTGCTTGCTTGCTCTGCCTGCTCCTTCCTCATGCCACTCCTTGCTTGCTTGCTCTGCCTGCTCCTTCCTCCTGCCCACTCCTTGCTTGCTTGCTCTGCCTGCTCCTTCCTCATGCCACTCCTTTCTTGCTCTGCCTGCTCCTTCCTCCTGCCCACTCCTTGCTTGCTTGCTCTGCCTGCTCCTTCCTCATGCCCACTCCTTGCTTGCTTGCTCGACCTGCTCCTTCCTCCTGCCCACTCCTTGCTTGCTTGCTCTACCTGCTCCTTCCTCCTGCCCACTCCTTGCTTGCTTGCTCTGCCTGCTCCTTCCTCATGCCCACTCCTTGCTTGCTTGCTCGACCTGCTCCTTCCTCCTGCCCACTCCTTGCTTGCTTGCTCTGCCTGCTCCTTCCTCATGCCACTCCTTGCTTGCTCTGCCTGCTCCTTCCTCATGCCCACTCCTTGCTTGCTTGCTCGACCTGCTCCTTCCTCCTGCCCACTCCTTGCTTGCTTGCTCTGCCTGCTCCTTCCTCATGCCACTCCTTGCTTGCTCTGCCTGCTCCTTCCTCATGCCCACTCCTTGCTTGCTTGCTCGACCTGCTCCTTCCTCCTGCCCACTCCTTGCTTGCTTGCTCTGCCTGCTCCTTCCTCCTGCCCACTCCTTGCTTGCTTGCTCGACCTGCTCCTTCCTCCTGCCCACTCCTTGCTTGCTTGCTCTGCCTGCTCCTTCCTCATGCCACTCCTTGCTTGCTCTGCCTGCTCCTTCCTCCTGCCCACTCCTTGCTTGCTTGCTCTGCCTGCTCTCTCCTCCTGCCCACTCCTTGCTTGCTTGCTCTGCCTGCTCCTTCCTCATGCCACTCCTTGCTTGCTTGCTCTGCCTGCTCCTTCCTCCTGCCCACTCCTTGCTTGCTTGCTCTGCCTGCTCCTTCCTCATGCCACTCCTTGCTTGCTCTGCCTGCTCCTTCCTCCTGCCCACTCCTTGGTTGCTTGCTCTGCCTGCTCCTTCCTCATGCCCACTCCTTGCTTGCTTGCTCGACCTGCTCCTTCCTCCTGCACACTCCTTGCTTGCTTGCTCTGCCTGCTCCTTCCTCCTGCCCACTCCTTGCTTGCTTGCTCTGCCTGCTCCTTCCTCATGCCATTCCTTGCTTGCTCTGCCTGCTCCTTCCTCCTGCCCACTCCTTGCTTGCTTGCTCTGCCTGCTTCTTCCTCCTGCCCACTCCTTGCTTGCTTGCTCTGCCTGCTCCTTCCTCATGCCACTCCTTGCTTGCTCTGCCTGCTCCTTCCTCATGACCACTCCTTGTTTGCTTGCTCTGCCTGCTCCTTCCTCCTGCCCACTCCTTGCTTGCTTGCTCTGCCTGCTCCTTCCTCATGCCCACTCCTTGCTTGCTTGCTCTGCCTGCTCCTTCCTCCTGCCCACTCCTTGCTTGCTTGTTCTGCCTGCTCCTTCCTCATGCCCACTCCTTGCTTGCTTGCTCTGCCTGCTCCTTCCTCATGCCACTCCTTGCTTGCTCTGCCTGCTCCTTCCTCATGCCCACTCCTTGCTTGCTTGCTCTGCCTGCTCCTTCCTCCTGCCCACTCCTTGCTTACTTGCTCTGCCTGGTCCTTCCTCCTGCCCACTCCTTGCTTGCTTGCTCTGCCTGCTCCTTCCTCCTGCCCACTCCTTGCTTGCTTGCTCGACCTGCTCCTTCCTCCTGCCCACTCCTTGCTTGCTTGCTCTGCCTGCTCCTTCCTCCTGCCCACTCCTTGCTTGCTTGCTCTGCCTGCTCCTTCCTCATGCCCACTCCTTGCTTGCTTGCTCGACCTGCTCCTTCCTCCTGCCCACTCCTTCCTTGCTTGCTTGCTCTGCCTGCTCCTTCCTCATGCCACTCCTTGCTTGCTCTGCCTGCTCCTTCCTCACGCCCACTCCTTGCTTGCTTGCTCGACCTGCTCCTTCCTCCTGCCCACTCCTTGGTTGCTTGCTCTGCCTGCTCCTTCCTCATGCCACTCCTTGCTTGCTCTGCCTGCTCCTTCCTCATGCCCACTCCTTGCGTGCTTGCTCGACCTGCTTCTTCCTCCTGCCCACTCCTTGCTTGCTTGCTCGACCTGCTCCTTCCTCCTGCCCACTCCTTGGTTGCTTGCTCTGCCTGCTCCTTCCTCATGCCACTCCTTGCTTGCTCTGCCTGCTCCTTCCTCATGCCCACTCCTTGCTTGCTCTGCCTGCTCCTTCCTCCTGCCCACTCCTTGCTTGCTTGCTCTGCCTGGTCCTTCCTCATGCCCACTCCTTGCTTGCTTGCTCTTCCTGCTCCTTCCTCCTGCCCACTCCTTGCTTGCTTGCTCTGCCTGCTCCTTCCTCATGCCATTCCTTGCTTGCTCTGCCTGCTCCTTCCTCCTGCCCCCTCCTTGCTTGCTTGCTCTGCCTGCTCCTTCCTCATGCCACTCCTTGCTTGCTCTGCCTGCTCCTTCCTCCTGCCCACTCCTTGCTTGCTTGCTCTGCCTGCTCCTTCCTCCTGCCCACTCCTTGCATGCTTTCTCTGCCTGCTTCTTCCTCCTGCCCACTCCTTGCTTGCTTGCTCTGCCTGCTCCTTCCTCATGCCACTCCTTGCTTGCTCTGCCTGCTCCTTCCTCCTGCCCACTCCTTGCTTGCTTGCTCTGCCTGCTCCTTCCTCCTGCCCACTCCTTGCTTGCTTGCTCTGCCTGCTCCTTCCTCCTGCCCACTCCTTGCATGCCTGCTCTGCCTGCTCCTTCCTCATGCCATTCCTTGCTTGCTCTGCCTGCTCCTTCCTCCTGCCCACTCCTTGCATGCTTGCTCTGCCTGCTTCTTCCTCCTGCCCACTCCTTGCTTGCTTGCTCTGCCTGCTCCTTCCTCCTGCCCACTCCTTGCTTGCTTGCTCTGCCTGCTCCTTCCCCTGTTCCTGGCCTAAGGTTGAGAGAAAGGATGCACTAGTGTAGTAAGGGCAGGATATTGTTCTGGAGAAAGAAGAAAAGCAGAAGCTTGTGGCTGATAAGGTGGTAGGCGGGAAAGTGGATTGGAAAGGTATGTGGGACTAGAAGCGGCATAGATGTGCATAGGGTGGGGAATCTGCATAGGGACCGCTTGCTCCTAGTCAGGCATCCTCGTTGGTGTGAGGAGAGGGAATTTGCGGTGATCTTGTGAGCGTTAAAAGAGTGATCATTTTTTTTTGGGAACATACTGTGCTGTATTGTTTCCTGATTATTAAGGTTTATTATTACACAACTCAATGGCCTTCTTTCATCTCCCTTTGAAAGATGGAACGTTGGCAGGATTTACAAGATTCAAAGGTGTGATCTTCTGCTCTCTGCTGGGTGCTCAGGCCACCCGCTGAGCTCCGTTAGCATGGGTGCTCAGGCCACCTGCTGAGCTCCCTTAGCGTGGATGCTCATGCCAACCGCTGAGCTCCCTTAGCGTGGATGCTGAGGCCAACCGCTGAGCTCCCTTAGCGTGGGTGCTGAGGCCAACCGCTGAGCTCCCTTAGCGTGGGTGCTGAGGCCACCCGCTGAGCTCCCTTAGTGTGGGTGCTGAGGCCACCCGCTGAGCTCCCTTAGTGTGGGTGCTCAGGCCACCCGCTGAGCTCCCTTAGCGTGGATGCTCAGGCCACCCGCTGAGCTCCCTTAGCGTGGGCGCTCAGGCCACCTGCTGAGCTCCCTTAGCGTGGATGCTGAGGCCAACCGCTGAGCTCCCTTAGCGTGGGTGCTGAGGCCACCCGCTGAGCTCCCTTAGTGTGGGTGCTCAGGCCACCCGCTGAGCTCCCTTAGCGTGGATGCTCAGGCCACCCGCTGAGCTCCCTTAGCGTGGGCGCTCAGGCCACCCGCTGAGCTCCCTTAGCGTGGGTGCTCAAGCCACCCGCTGAGCTCCCTTAGCGTGGCTTCTCAGGCCAGCCGCTAAGCTCCCTTAGCGTGGGTTCTCAGGCCACCCGCTGAGCTCCCTTAGCGTGGATGCTCAGTCCACCCGCTGAGTTCCCTTAGCATGGATGCTCAGGCCACCCGCTGAGCTCCCTTAGCGTGGGTTCTCAGGCCAGCCGCTGAGTTCCCTTAGCTTAGGTTCTCAGGCCCCCCGCTGAGCTCCCTTAGCGTGGATGCTCAGGCCACCCGCTGAGCTCCCTTAGCGTGGGTTCTCAGGCCACCCGCTGACCTCCCTTAGCATGGGTTCTCAGGCCAGCCGCTGAGCTCCCTTAGCGTGGGTGCTCAGGCCAGCCGCTGAGCTCCTTTAGCGTAGGTTCTCAGGCCAGCCGCTGAGCTCCTTTAGCGTAGGTTCTCAGGCCAGCCGCTGAGCTCCGTGAGCGTGGGTGCTCAGGCCACTCGCTGAGCTCCCTTAGCGTGGATGCTCAGGCCACTCGCTGAGCTCCCTTAGCGTGGATGCTCAGGCCACCCGCTGAGCTCCCTTAGCGTGGGTGCTCAAGCCACCCGCTGAGCTACCTTATCGTGGATGCCCAGGCCACCCGCTGAGCTCCCTTAGCGTGGGTTCTCAGGCCACCCGCTGAGCTCCCTTAGCGTGGGTTCTCAGGCCACCCGCTGAGCTCCCTTAGCGTGGATGCTCAGGCCAGCCGCTGAGCTACCTTATCGTGGATGCCCAGGCCACCCGCTGAGCTCCCTTAGCGTGGGTTCTCAGGCCACCCGCTGAGCTCCCTTAGCGTGGGTTCTCAGGCCACCTGCTGAGCTCCCTGAGCGTGGATGCTCAGGCCAGCCGCTGAGCTACCTTATCGTGGATGCCCAGGCCACCCGCTGAGCTCCCTTAGCGTGGGTTCTCAGACCACCCGCTGAGCTCCCTTAGCGTGGATGCCCAGGCCACCCGCTGAGCTCTCTTAGCGTGGGTTCTCAGGCCATCCGCTGAGCTCCCTGAGCGTGGGTGCTCGGGCCACCTGCTGAGCTCCCTTAGCGTGGTTGCTCAGGCCACCCGCTGTGCTCCCTCAGCCGTTGGAGAGCTCACAGTGAGATGTAGGATGACGTGTTGTACAAGACTAGGGTATTAATTGGGCTTTTGGTGGAGGAGCAGAGGGTGGTTGGCGCTGAATATGCAGATATCACACCGGGCACACTTGAGTTGTGTGTTAACAATGTCAGGCGAGAGACTATGATAAATGACTGGGGCACAGCAACCTTGTAGCGGATTGGAACAACAAGAATCATGTAGCGAGGGGGTGATGAGTAGGACATGGCGCTATGAGTAGAGTACACACGATTCTATGGCCACGTCACAAATTTACATTAAAGGCTCATCAGGCAAAAGGCGCCTGAAGTAACCCATTGTGTCTTTCTTGGCAATACGGCCAATCTAGTGCCATTTTGGAAGTGATCCGCTTGGTTTCAGGGAGAATGCTTCTGGTGGGTGGATTAGGAGGGTTCCATGTGATTTGTTTGGATTACGGAAAATCAAGGGAAATGTGTGATCTTAATATTGGCAGCATTGAGCGCCAGGAAGTACAGTGCCAGAACAGGACAGGACAGGAAGCCTCTGTAATGGTTGTATACTAATTGACCTTTTCACAATTGACCTCGGGAAAATTGACCCTGGGAGAATTGACCTAATTTAGAAGGCCCCCACCCAATCCAAAACCCCTGCAACCGCCCACCTAATCTCCTTATATCATTTATAATCCAAAACCAACCCAATACATTTATAAAATAACTAAAATAATATAAAGGTCAATTGTGCAGAAGGTCAATTAGGACCACTATAATTAGGTCAATTGTGCAAAAGGTCAATTGTAAAAGGTCAATTTTGGTAATACCTCCGTAATAGCCTAGCATTGGGTCGTGCCATTGTCCGGCTCACCGCTTCAGTGCCAATTTCATTCTGATCATTTCCACTCGACTCCACCACTTTGCTATCTCCTGCCTGTATTTTTCGCCCTGGTCCTGCGTGACCCAGTGCATCTGAACCACTATACTACCATCTTCTCTCCTCTGGTCACTCTACGGTCAATCCTCACAATCGGTCACAGATGATTACTGCCCTCTTTCCACTAACTTTTCTTTGCTGAAACTTTCTACCCTCAGGCTATCACAGACCAACCACCCCGGGTCCCCCTGGTTTATTGTCTTATAATTTCTGTTTGTGTTTTGTCTTTTAGAAAGAAACCAAAGGAACAGTCTCACTGAAGGTCGCCCCGAACCAGCAAAGCCGCCCGCCGCCTTTACAGGTACTTCATACGCCTGCATGTGCTGTTTGGACCTTCCACCACTTCCGTGGACACACAGCGCTCCAGTGCCAGGCCCAAATCCAGAGGCATTGCTCACATCACATTTCAACAGCAGTGTGTCATGATGGAGCCAGATGGTTAAATTAAGTCACATATGCTGAAAACTCACTGCAAAGGTTCATGTGAAGCTCTCTCGCAGACAACCAGAGGGCGGTGGGGTCTATTTGACCTGAAACATTTTACCTAATCACATTTGATCGAATTTATTTGACCTTTTTCTTTTGGGGTAAAATATGGGTGGAGACCCTGTGCATTCCCCCCCCCCATCATCATTTCGCCTCAACCTAATCTATACCCTTACACACCCCATATATATTTTCAATTCAATTTGACCGAAAAAGGTCAATAAAATGTGATCAAAGGTTGGAGGTCAAATGTTTTTAGGTCAATTATGCTAATACCCACTGGAGGGGAAACCTTTAAACACTCACTCTGGAGCAGTACACCTGCACCTTTTCACTTTTCCTAAAAGTGGCTTTGCCACATTTCCTTGGAGACCCCTATTCTAAGGACTCATGAGAAACACAAATATCTTGTATACCTAATGAGGGGTATTAGGTCCCTCATTGTGAGGGCAAACCTTGTACCCTTGCGGCGGGTGCTTTATTGGTTGCTGACAACTTTTACCTAATGTTAGGAGGTACAATCCTGCTGAGCCCAGGGGTTAACTCACTGGTGAACCCAGGTGAGTCCTATAGAGCGTCATAGCTCCTCTGGAAGAGGGAATGTAACACACATGTAACCGGCTCAGCCAGCGCGAATCCCAAGTCCACATGATCAGATGCCCAGACAAGGCTGGTTTGTGGATCTGATGTCTCGATTCACTTCTGAATCCCCATCTGTGTGCAAATGCCCAGGAAACTGCCCACCTAGTTTTGGTGTGGCCATTTCAGTCCCCCGGTGACCTGGTGTCCACCAAAAGATTTGAATAGAAGCAACCTTCTGATTGGGGCCAGCCCCCATCCACATTACTGTGAAGGTAGGGACTCTGTCCCAGCTACTTGAGGACCCTTGGGGACTAGGCTTAGAACATGGGAAAAGGCAACGCTGCTTGAATCCAAGATGAATCCATAGTCCAGATGCTGCTGGAAATCCAAGCTGGATCCATAGTGCAGACGCTGCTGGAAATCCAAGAGGGATCCATAGTCCAGATGCTTCTGGAAATCCAAGACGGATCCATAGTCCAGATGCTGCTGGAAATCCAAGCTGGATCCATAGTCCAGACACTTCTGTAAATTCAAGCCGGATCCATAGTCCAGACACTGCTGGAAATCCAAGCCGGATCCATAGACCAGACGCTGCTGGAAATCCAAGCCGGATCCATAGTCCAGATGCTGCTGGAAATCCAAGCCGGATCCATAGTCCAGATGCTGCTGGAAATCCAAGACGGATCCATAGTCCAGACGCTGCTGGAAATCCAAGACGGATCCATAGTCCAGATGCTTCTGGAAGTCCAAGACGGATCCATAGGCCAGACGCTGCTGGGGCCTCCAACATATGTACTAGAGAGCAAGCCTGGTGGTCACTTCCCAGGACCTGGCAAGGCGCATCCTTGTTGAAGACTCGAAACAGGAATTCTGGCTTGCCCAAATCCTGACATTTGAACCAACACATCTGTTAGCTGAGAGAGAGAGAGGCTGTGCTCACATTTCAACAGCAGTGTGTCATGATGGAGCCAGATGGTTCAATTAAGTCACATATGCTGAAAACTCACTGCAAAGGTTAATGTGAAGCTCTCTCGCAAACAACCAGAGGGCGGTGGGGTCTATTTGACCTAAAACATTTGACCTAATTCATTTGATCGAATTTATTTGACCTTTTCCTTTTGGGCTAAAATATGGGTGGAGACCCTGTGCATTCCCCCCCCCCCCCATCATCATTTCGCCTCAACCTAATCTATACCCTTACACACCCCATATATATTTTCAATTCAATTTGACCGAAAAAGGTCAATAAAATGTGATCAAAGGTTGGAGGTCAAATGTTTTTAGGTCAATTATGCTAATACCCACTGGAGGGGAATCCTTTAAACACTCACTCTGGAGCAGTACACCTGCACCTTTTCACTTTTCCTGTAAGTGGCTTTGCCACATTTCCTTGGAGACCCCTATTCTAAGGACTCATGAGAAACTCAAATATCTTGTATACCTAATGATGGGTGTTAGGTCCCTCATTGTCAGGGCACACCTTGTACTCTTGCGGCGGGTGCTTTATTGGTTGCTGACAACTTTTACCTAATGTTAGGAGGTACAATCCTGCTGAGCCCAGGGGTTAACTCACTGGTGAACCCAGGTGAGTCCTATAGAGCGTCATAGCTCCTCTGGAAGAGGGAATGTAACACACATGTAACCGGCTCAGCCAGCGCGAATCCCAAGTCCACATGATCAGATGCCCAGGCAAGGCTGGTTTGTGGATCTGATGTCTCGATTCACTTCTGAATCCCCATCTGTGTGCAAATGCCCAGGAACCTGCCCACCTAGTTTTGGTGTGGCCATTTGAGTCCCCCAGTGACTTGGTGTCCACCAAAAGATTTGAATAGAAGCAACCTTCTGATTGGGGCCAGCCCCCATCCCCATTACCGTGAAGGTAGGGACTCTGTCCCAGCTACTTGAGAACCTTTGGGGACTAGTCTTAGAACATGGGAAAAGGCAACGCTGCTTGAATCCAAGAGGGATCCATAGTCCAGACCCTGCTGGAAATCCAAGATGGATCCATAGGTCAGTCGCTGCTGGAAATCCAAGATGGATCCATAGTCCAGACGCTGCTGGAAATCCAAAAGGGATCCATAAGCCAGATGCTGCTGGAAATCCAAGCCGTATCCATAGTCCAGATGCTTCTGGAAATCCAAGACGGATCCATAGTCCAGACGCTGCTGTAAATCCAAGCTGGATCCATAGTCCAGACGCTGCTGTAAATCCAAGCTGGATCCATAGTCCAGATGCTTCTTGAAATCCAAGACGGAACCATAGTCCAGATGCTTCTGGAAATCCAAGATGGATCCATTATACAGATGCTTCTGGAAATCCAAGACGGATACATAGTCCAGACGCTTCTGGAAATCCAAGATGGATCCATAGTGCAGACGCTTCTGGAAATCCAAGACGGATCCATAGTCCAGACGCTGCTGTAAATCCAAGCCGGATCCATAGTCCAGATGCTGCTTGAAATCCAAGACGGATCCATAGTCCAGATGCTTCTTGAAATCCAAGACGGATCCATAGTCCAGATGCTTCTAGAAATCCAAGACGGATCCATAGTCCAGACGCTGCTGGAAATCCTAGATGGATCCATAGTCCAGACGCTGCTGAAAATTCAAGCTGCATCCATAGTCCAGATGCTTCTGGAATTCCAAGACGGATCCATAGGCCAGACGCTGCTGGGGCCTCCAACATATGTACTAGAGAGCAAGCCTGGTGGTCACTTCCCAGGACCTGGCAAGGTGCATCCTTGTTGAAGACTCGAAACAGGAATTCTGGCCTGCCCAAATCCTGACATTTGAACCAACACGCCTGTTAGCTGAGAGAGGCTGTGATCTTCCGCCAGTGAAGACTACAACCTAATGGAGCAAGAGTGGCCAAGTGTAAAGTGCTGAGTGGTGTTTTCCTACCAGAGTGTTGTCCAGGAGCTCCCCTTCAAACTTACAATACCCCAGCATTAGCACGCCCCCTCCAGTGCAGTCCTTTCTTTTTTAAGGCAGCGCAGAGGCTGCTCCCAGATGTGGCTGGATCCCCAGATCTTCTGAGACTGCAGTTAAGGTTCATAACAGATTGTTCCTAAATAGCTCCCATCTAAATAGCTCTTGAAGAACCGTCCATACTCATAATTCGGGCTCATCCCAACCTGTCTGTCTGTTTTATTGTTTGCTTTCATGCTGAGTCTGCCTCACCTTACAACCCTAAAAAACAATGTTTCCTTCTTAACCTGCCCTGTGGTGTTGGTTTGTTTTGCGTACATATTGAGTATGAGTTTTGAGGGTAGCTATTTTTAATGTACCCTTATCATACAAACATGATCATACACAACAGTGACTTCATTCTGCGGCTTGAAATATCCGAAGCTCTCTAACCTCGAAACCACAGAGGCTTTTAACAGTCCTTCTGGGGAACTATACAACCTTCTTGAGTGTTTGATAACCTACTTATACACTTGGGTTTATAAGGAGCCCTCTATTATACACTTGGGTTTATAAGGAGCCTTCTACTTATACACCTGGGTTTATAAGGAGCCTTCTACTTATACACGTGGGTTTATAAGGAGCCTTCTAATTATACACTTGAGTTTGTAAGGAGCCTTCTACTTGTACACCTGGGTTTTTAAGGAGCCTTTTACTTATACACTTGGGTTAATAAGGAACCTTCTACGTAAACACTTGGGTTTATAAGGAGCCTTCTACTTATACACTTGGGTTCATAAGGAACCTTCTACGTCAACAATTGGGTTCATAAGGAGCCTTCTACTTATACACTTGGGTTCATAAGGAGCCTTCTGCTTATAGGCTTGGGTTCATAAGGAGCCTTCTACTTATACACTTGGGTTCATAAGGAGCCTTCTACTTAAACACTCCGGTTCATAAGGAGCGTTCTACTAGTACACTTGGGTTAATAAGGAGCCCTCTACTTATACACTTGGGTTTATAAGGAGCCTTCTACTTATGTGGGTTTATAAGGAGCCTTCTACTCATACACTTGGTTGTATAAGGAACCTTCTACGTAAACACTTGGGTTTATAAGGAACCTTCTACTTATACACTTGGGTTCATAAGGGACCTTCTACGTAAACACTTGGGTTTATAAGGATTCTTCTACTTATACACTTGGGTTTATAAGGGGCCTTCTACTTATACACCTGGGTTTATAAGGAGCCTTCTACATATACACTTGGGTTCATAAGGAACCTTCTACCTAAACACTTGGGTTCATAAGGAACCTTCTACCTAAACACTTGGGTTTATATGGAGCCTTCTACTTATGCACGTTGGTTTAGAAGGAGCCTTCTACTTATACACTTGGGTTTGTAAGGAGCCTTCTACTTATACACGTGGGTTTATAAGGAGCCTTCTACTTATACACTTGGGTTTGTAAGGAGCCTTCTACTTATACACTTGGGTTTATAAGGAGCCTTCTACTTCTACAGTTGGGTTTATAAGGAGCCTTCTACTTCTACACGTTGGTTTATAAGGAGCCGTCTACTTATACACTTGGGTTTGTAAGTAGCCCTCTACTTATACACGTGGGTTTATAAGGAGCCTTCTACTTATACACTTGGGTTTATAAAGAGCCTTCTACTTATAAACCCACGTGTATAAATAGACTGCTCCTTATAAACCCAGGTGTATAATGTGCCCTCTACGTATACACTTTGGTTTATAAGGAGTCCTCTACTTATACATGTGGGTTTATAATGAGCCTTCTACTTATACACATGGGTTCATAAGGAGCCTTCTACTTATACACATGGGTTTATAAGGAGCCTTCTACTTATACACATGGGTTCATAAGGAGCCTTCTACTTATACAAATGGGTTTATAAGGAGCCTTCTACTTATACACATGGGTTTATAAGGAGCCTTATACTTATACACATGGGTTTATAAGGAGCCTTCTACTTATACACATGGGTTTATAAGGAGCCTTCTACTTATACACGTGGGTTTATAAGGAGCCTTCTACTTATACACTTGGATTTGTAAGGAGCCTTCTACTTATACACTTGGGTTTATAAGGAGCCTTCTACTTCTACACTTGGGTTTATAAGGAGCCTTCTACTTCTACACATTGGTTTATAGGGAGCCGTCTCTACTTCTACACGTTGGTTTATAAGGAGCCGTCTACTGATACACTTGGGTTTGTAAGGAGCCTTCTGCTTATAGGCTTGGGTTCATAAGGAGCCTTCTACTTATACACTTGGGTTCATAAGGAGCCTTCTACTTAAACACTCCGGTTCATAAGGAGCGTTCTACTAGTACACTTGGGTTAATAAGGAGCCCTCTACTTATACACGTGGGTTTATAAGGAGCCTTCTACTTATACACTTGGGTTTATAAAGAGCCTTCTACTTATAAACCCATGTGTATAAATAGACTGCTCCTTATAAACCCAGGTGTATAATCCGCCCTCTACGTATACACTTTGGTTTATAAGGAGTCCTCTACTTATAAACCTGGGTTTATAAGGAGCCTTCTACTTATACACCTGGGTTTATAACGAGCCTTCTACTTATACATGTGGGTTTATAATGAGCCTTCTACTTATACACTTGGTTTTATAAGGAACCTTCTATTTATACACTTGGGTTCATAAGGAGCCTTCTACTTATACACATGGGTTTATAAGGAGCCTTCTACTTATACACATGGGTTTATAAGGAGCCTTCTACTTATACACATGGGTTTATAAGGAGCCTTCTACTTATACATGTGGGTTTATAATGAGCCTTCTACTTATACACATGGGTTCATAAGGAGCCTTCTACTTATACACATGGGTTTATAAGGAGCCTTCTACTTATACACATGGGTTCATAAGGAGCCTTCTACTTATACAAATGGGTTTATAAGGAGCCTTCTACTTATACACATGGGTTTATAAGGAGCCTTCTACTTATACACATGGGTTTATAAGGAGCCTTCTACTTATACACTTGGGTTTTCTTCAAGATAACCTACCTCCTGCTCTTTATAAAGTTGTACCTAAATAGAACACCATATAAAATGTACTTACCTTAACTATAGTGTGCAGATTCCTTTTATTCATTACCCTGCACCGACTCCACCCCCCCCATCCCTTCAGACTGCCTGGCCTTGGTTGCTTGAGCCGCGCTACCACTAGGTAAGGAATGGCTGAGTGAACCCTATGGGATTGGATTCCACTGGGATTTGAGCTTCAGGTTACACACATAACCTGCATCCTCACTTAGCTTTCAACTTTGATTTCATGTTAAATTGGGCCAAGACTGTAACTCGTCTTGTACTAGACATGGGGCAGCTCAGCCAGTTGTTGGTTAAGCGATACCTGTTCACTTTGCTTGCCTTATTCTTCCCCACATGGCCAGACACCGCAGAACTCCTGGATGCACCAGTAGTGTCCCTCTCTCACTTTGCTGACAGCAGCATAGGGCCTCTAAGAGTTTGCATGCACAAATGCCTCCACTCTCATCTCATTCACTGCAGGTGTACATAGACAGAACCTCAAAGACTCTACGTGGTGATCACACTCCACTCATTAAGTGAGACTGTGCACAGAGAGCGGCTTCTAGGGATTGTGCACAAAAGGGCACACGCTCCCATCTCCTTCGCTGTAGATGTACGCAGCCCCCAAGAGGCTGCATGCAAAAGAGCACCCTACCTCATCCCATGACCTGCACATGTGCATATAGGCTGCACACACAAAGGCCCTCACTCTGATCTCTATCCCTGCAGATGTACATGAGAGCCCAGTTCAACTACGACCCCATGCAGGACAGCCTCATCCCCTGCAAGGAGGCTGGGCTGAAGTTTAAGACTGGCGACATCATCCAGATCATCAACAAAGACGATACCAACTGGTGGCAGGGCCGGGTGGAAGGTTCCGCAACAGAGAAAGCTGGCCTGATCCCCTCTCCTGAGCTACAAGAGTGGTACGTTCCGAGACTAACTTTTTCTGTACCGTATCCTGTCGCTGTGTACTCAGACATTTCATCAAGCTCTCATGGTCTAGTTTATTGTATTCAACTCTGTTGTTAATTTTTAAAAAGCACTGGCATAGGCAACAGGTTTGGCTTTTGTGTAGGAATGGGTTCGGTATTTGGCAGGCACTGCATAATGGTACTAACTGACCATAAAATGGAAACAGACAAAAAATGGTGCGGTTACCAGCGCCTGGCAAATTCCTATATAATACCTCTACAGAAGCCCACACTGTTGGCTTTGCCAATGCTTGTTCCTAACAGGACTTCAGTGCAAGGCACATCTATCAATCAAGTGGCTGAAGGAACACTGGTTGAGTCATTTCTATTACACCAGTAGCACATTTACAACTGCAACTAAGCCATTACTCTTCAACAGACTGCTTAGACAATACCCGGGCAGGCCAGGGTTTGATGTTACTGCTTGATAGAGCTTGCTCAAAGAGATCCCAGGAGGATGTGTTTTGGGCAGGTAGTGCGTGGGAAGGTGGATAGGGATTAAAATGGCCACAGGTAATGGGTGGGCACATCTCCAGACAGCACCAGCTAGTTTCAGCTTATAGGGGCAGCTTTAGTGCCACCTTATTGTCAAAATTAAAAAGGGTAAGTAGCACAAAGAGGACAGTTTAAACTTACACTTGCATGTAAGCAGTACTTTCCATGCAAACTTGATCCTTTTAGGGACGGAGTGTATATTAGGCATGTAAATCTGGGAGGAGCTCTCCCTAAAACAACCGTAAAGGTAATCCGCCATGTCTGTGCATGGCAGCCAACATATACATGAATCCCAATGGATTCCTCTTGGTTTTTGCAGATGGAAAAACTAGGCAGAATTCCTAGTTATCTCGAACCTCTCTGCCCACATGTAAACACAGTGTGGGCAGATATGCACGTGGATTTGATTAATTGAAAAGTAGGGGGAGAGTAATGCAGACTTCAGGCTTTGCCCCCAAGATCCACATATCAAACCTATGAAAATCGGACCTGTCAATATTTACTGGTGGAGATCGAATCTCTGCCAGTTAACTATAGCATGCTTCCCACTCCAGGAAGTTGGAACCCGGCCCTTAACAAACGTACTAGATTCGACCCTACCAAGCACCACAGAGCCAACCAAAACAACCCCAGACGTAGCAGGAAACACACTCAACATTTAGATTACCGAAGCCCTAGACCACCTAGCACCAGTGAAACCTTTCAAAGCCACACTGAAAAAACGGTCCCCAAAGTGGTTCACAGAAGTGCCGAAAGAACTAAAAAAAACAACGCAAATGGAAAAAACCTGAAGAGAATAGTACAACCGTCAAGACAAAATAAAATACCAAAGACGGCTCAGACCATACAAATCAACAGTGCTCAAAGCAAAAATAAAAATACTATGCCACAAGAATTGAATCGGCAAACACTCCACAGAAGAAACTCTTAAGAATCATCAATGAGATGATAAAACCCCCATCCTGCAAGAAAGCGGCCATCCTGACACAAGCACTATGTGACCACATCACAACCACCTAAGATCAAAAATAGAAACTGTCCTACAGTCCATCAACACTACCTGCGCTAATACAATCAGAAACGCTGAACCACAGACAACAGGTGAAACACTGACTACAGCAAGACTCGCCTGCCTCAAACCAATTATCGAAGACATCTTCTCCACACCGATCAAGCACACCAACCTTGCAGGATCTCCATGGGACCTCTACCCACCAGCCATCTTCTAAGAAATCCTCAACCACAGAAACCCAGCAACACACTTCTGGAACCTAATGTATCTGTCACTCAAAACAGGAATCGTACGAATTGCCTTCAAATCAGCACACATCAAATGACTGGTAAAAAAGGAATCAGCAAGCACAGAAGACCCAAACAACTACAGACCAATATCCAACTTGCCCTACCCAGCCGAAGATCCTGGAGAACCATGTATACAAGATCCAACTCAAATATGTCGAAACAAACGAAATACCGGACCGGTCACATGTCGGCTTCAGACCAATGAGAGGAACAGAATCGGCTCTCCTATCGATATAGGACGACCTGAAAATAAATGCAGACAACTAAGCCCAATCGGCCCTCAGGCTACTGGACATATCTGCGGCTTTTAACACATTTAACCACAGAACTCTAATAAAAAGACTGATGGAATGTGGCATACAGTAATCTGCACTAAGGTGATTAACCTCATTTCTAACAAATCCAAATGAAAGAACCTGCTTACCGCCGTTCATCTCAAACACCAAAAACATCTCCTGCGGAGTTCAGCAGGGATCCAGCCTCTCTCCCCTGCTTTTCAACATCTACATGTGCCCCCTGATGAAAATTATTCTAACCCACGGACTAACCGCCTACAAATATGCAGACGACACACAAGTGATTGTGAAGACGACCATGATCCAGGAACAAGAAAACTCCCTTAACAACTGCCACACAGACATCTACAACTTGATGACAATGAACAACCTCAAACTGAACCCGGCAAAAACGGAAATAATGTTCTCACCCACAGAAAACAATACAATCAACCCACAACTGGACTTGCCGGCCACCATTGGAACACAACCGGAGACTTCCAATGTAGTAAGTAACCTATGACTACTCAAGGACAACGGACTATCCCTGGAATCGCAAGTCAAGGCAATCACTAAAAAGTGCATCTAACTACTAAGATTACTCAGAGGACGGCTCTCATAACTCCCATACCTCTCCTTTCCTCACAGACAATGATATCCCTAATACTAACAAGGATTGACTATGCAAAAAGCCTCTACCTAGAAATCTTGGAAAGACTCAGCAAGAAACTCCAAAGGGTCCAAAACATAGCAGCCAGGATTCTACTAACATTAATCAGAAGAGACCACATCACCACAGCTCTGAAAAGCCTTCACTGATTACCAGTAAAAAAAGAAACCTCATCAAATTCAAAGCCCCCCTGCATCTCCCACAAACCTTTACACAGACAAGAAGCCGAATACAAGTCAAGATCAGCCACTAGCAGCCAAGAAGGGACCTAAGCTCAAGTGACGACCTACAAATAGAGGCAAAACCATACGAAAAAAGGAATTTCTGAGGAGCAGCATTGTCACGCCTAATTGCTAGCCTTTGGAACACCATGCCCAAAGAAATTGGAACCACAGAAGGCCAGATCACCTTCAGGAAACAACCCAATAACTGGTTATTCAACAGTCAAGGACAAACGCAAAGGGACATCGACAGCGTAAACATTGCAGACCAAAATAAACACAGGGACATGGCAGGGACATGGCCACAGATAACAGCAGCAAAATCAGAGGGCCAGAACACTGCACCGTCCATTCCTCCCCAACCCAGCCATGCCCAACAACTAGAGTGATTAAAATAGGCCCCCCAATAAACACACAGATTTCGGGATAACACCCACACGTGATTTATGCACCAAGCAAAGCTCACACAGGTAAGGCATTAAAGTCTAAGCATCACACAACTTGCCCACCCACCCAACTAGGGCCACCCGGACGAGCACCACTTAGTCAATTTATTATAACACCAGCTGTGCACCCATACAGCAGCCAACCGCACAACAGGTCCACACCCAACTGCGAAGAGTAATCAGGGACACCCTAGGTACAATCAACCCTCTGCCACCAAACCGGCAGGGGAAGTCAGCCTCCAGTCCCGGAGAAGAGGCCAGACTTGCCAACAAATCACAACCAAGAATGTTGGTAGATACCATCGAGCGGCAACCAAAGACTCAAGCCAGAGGCATTGTCAAACCGACCGACTTACAAACCCATTTCCCCCCTTCTTGCTCCTCCAATGTAACCAACTCCTCTACACATGACTAGGGGCTAGCTTGTGAACAAGATGGATGGGATAGTACTTTCCTCTTGCAGGTCTGCATTGCTTCTGCTCCTGGGAAGCCGCTTCAGAGATAGAGGGCCTCCTAAGCCTCAGATGTCTAGTGCTTGGTGTGCAGTATGAATGCTCACAGGGGGGCCCAAGTCAGGTCGAACTCTTGAAGATGTCCATGAGGCCACTATGCCATGCACCTCACAGTGGTACTTTCTGTGCATTTATTTCAGGCGAGTGGCGAGTACTAGCCAGACAAACCCCAGCCAAGGACAGACGTGCAGCCCGTTTGGGAAAAAGAAGAAGTGCAAAGATAAATACCTGGCCAAGCACAGCTCAAGTAAGATGACCACTCTGCGTCCTTCACCTGGCTTAACGTGAAGCTCACCATCTTTACTACGATCTCTCAGCATTTCCGTGTTCTAACCTGAAGCCCACCATCTTCACTACTATCAGCCTTACCCTGTTCTAACCTGAAGCTCACCATTGTTACTACTATCTCTCAGCCTTTCCCTGTTCTAACCTGAAGCTCACCATCTTTGCTACTATCTCTCAGCCTTTCCCTGTTCTAACCTGAAGCTCACCATCTTTACTACTATCTCTCAGCCTTTCCCTGTTCTAACCTGAAGCTCACCACCTTTACAAGTATCTCTCAGCCTTTCCCTGTTCTAACCTGAAGCTCGCCATCTTTACTACTATCTATCAGCCGTTCCCTGTTCTAACCTGAAGCTCACCATATTTACTACTATCTCCCAGCCTTTCCCTATTCTAACATGACGCTCACCATCTTTACTACTATCTCTCAGCCTTTCCCTATTCTAACCTGAAGCTCACCATCTTTACTACAATCTCTCAGCCTTTCCCTGTTCTAACCTGAAGTGCACCATCTTTACTATCTCTCAGCCTTTCCCTGTGCTAACCTGAATTTCACCAGCTTTACTACTATCTCAGCTTTTCCCTGTTCTAACCTGAAGAGCACCATCTTTACCATCTCTCAGCCTTTCCCTATTCTAACCTGAAGCTCGCCATCTTTACTACTATCTCTCAGCCTTTCCCTGTTCTAACCTGAAGCTCACCATATTTACTACTATCTCCCAGCCTTCCCCTGTTCTAACCTGAAGCTCATCATCTTTACTACTATCTCTCAGCCTTTCCCTGTTCTAACCGGAAGCTCACCATCTTTACTACAATCTCTCAGCCTTTCCCTGTTCTAACCTGAAGCTCACCATCTGTACTACTACCTCCCAGCCTTTCCCTGTTCTAACCTGAAGCTCACCATCTTTACTACTATCTCTCAGCCTTTCCCTATTCTAACCTGAAGCGTACCATCTTTACTATCTCCCAGCATTTCCCTGTGCTAACCTGAATTTCACCATCTTTACTACTATCTCAGCTTTTCCCTGTTCTAACCTGAAGAGCACCATCTTTACTATCTCTCAGCCTTTCCCTGTTCTAACCTGAAGCTCCCATCTTTACTACTGACTCTCAGCCTTTCCCTGGTCTAACCTAAAGTTCCCATCTTTACTACTATCTCTCAGCCTTTCCCTAACCTAACCTGAAGCGCACAAGCTTTACTACTTTCTCTCAGCCTTTCCCTGCTCTAACCTGAAGCGCACCATATTTACTACTATCTCTCAGCCTTCCTCTTGTTTAACCTGAAGCTCACCATCTTTACTACTTCTCTCAGCCTTTCACTGTTTAACCTGAAGCTCACCATCTTTACTACTACCTCTCAGCCTTTCCCTGTGTGAACCTGAAGCTCACCCTCTTTACTACTATCTCTCAGCCTTCCCCTGTTCTAACCTGAAGCTCACCATCTTTACTACTATCTCTCAGCCTTTCCCTGTTCTAACCTTAAGCTCAACATCTTTACTACCATCTCTCAGCCTTTCCCGGCTCGGACCTGAAGCTCACCATCTTTACTACCATCGATCAGCCTTTCCCTGTGCGAACCTGAAGCTCATCATCTTTATTACTACCTGTCAGCCTTTCAGTGTTCTAACCCTAAGCTCTCCATCTTTACTACTATCTCTCATATTTCCTCTGTTTTAACCTGAAGCTCACCATCTTTACTACTATCCCTCCACCTTTCCCTGTTCTAACCTGAAGCTCTCATCTTTACTACTTTCTCTCAGCCTTTCCCTGGTCTAACCTGAAGCGCACCATCCTTACTACTTCTTTCAGCCTTTGCCTGTTTTAACCTGAAGCTCACCATCTTTACTACCACCTCTCAGCCTTTCCCTGTGTGAACCTGAAGCTCACCATCTTTACTACGATCTCTCAGCATTTCCCTGTTTTAACCCGAAGCGCACCATCTTTACTACTATCTCTCAGCCATTCCCTGTCCTAACCTGAAGCTCACCATCTTTACTACTATCTCTCAGCCTTTCCCTGTTCTAACCTGAAGCTCACCATATTTACTACTATCAGCCTTTCCCTAGTCTAACCTGAAGCTCACCATCTTGACTACTATCTATCAGCCTTTCCCTGTTCTAACCTGAAGCTCATCATCCTTACTACTATCTCTCAGCCTTTCCCTGTTCTAACCTGAAGCTCACCATCTTTACTACTATCTCTCAGCCTTTCCCTGTTCTAACCTGAAGCTCACCATCTTTACTACTATCTCCCAGCCTTTCCCTGTTGTAACCTGAAGCTCATCATCTTTACTACTATCTCTCAGCCTTTCCCTGTTCTAACCTGAAGCTCACCATCTTTACTACTACCTCTGAGCATTTCCCTGTTCTAACCTGAAGCTCACCATCTTTACTACTACCTCTCAGCATTTCCCTGTTCTAACCTGAAGCTCACCATCTTTACTCCGATCTCTCAGCCTTTCTCTGTTCTAACCTGAAGATCACCATCTTTACTACTACCTCTCAGCCTTTCCCTGTGTGAACCTGAAGCTCACCATCTTTACTACTACCTCTCAGCCTTTCCCTATGTGAACCTGAAGCTCACCATCTTTACTACTACCTCTCAGCCTTTCCCTGTGTGAACCTGAAGCTCACCAGCTTTACTACTATCTCTCAGCCTTTCCCTTTTTTAACCTGAAGCGGACCTAAAAAACAACAAGGAATATTCTTGATACGAGCAAATAGTCATATCCCGCCAAAAACATATATATGTAACACACATGGGTGGGCTCATGGGAACATTAAAATGGTACATCAATACTTCAAACTAAACCGATACTGTCCCTTGAGGAAGAACACAACTGCCCCCAGGGGAATCTCAACCTAGGGGACGGTGCAGCGCCACCTATCTAATAGGGATAGCCAAGAAGGTCACCCTCCACTAAACTCGACCTAAAAAGAGGCTAGTTTCTACAATATTAAATTAGTCAAAGACCAAAACAGCTCTAGCTCCATGATTGGCTCTGTGCCATCTTTACTAGTACCTCTCATCCTTTTCCTGGTTTAACCTTGAGCGTGCCATCTTTACTAGTACCTCTCATCCTTTTCCTGGTTTAACCTTGAGCGTGCCATCTTTACTAGTACCTCTCATCCTTTTCCTGGTTTAACCTTGAGCGTGCCATCTTTACTAGTACCTCTCATCCTTTTCCTGGTTTAACATTGAGCGTGCCATCTTTACTAGTACCTCTCATCCTTTTCCTGGTTTAACCTTGAGCGTGCCATCTTTACTAGTACCTCTCATCCTTTTCCTGGTTTAACCTTGAGCGTGCCATCTTTACTAGTACCTCTCATCCTTTTCCTGGTTTAACCTTGAGCGTGCCATCTTTACTAGTACCTCTCATCCTTTTCCTGGTTTAACCTTGCGCGTGCCATCTTTACTAGTACCTCTCATCCTTTTCCTGGTTTAACCTTGAGCGTGCCATCTTTACTAGTACCTCTCATCCTTTTCCTGGTTTAACCTTGAGCGTGCCATCTTTACTAGTACCTCTCATCCTTTTCCTGGTTTAACCTTGAGCGTGCCATCTTTACTAGTACCTCTCATCCTTTTCCTGGTTTAACCTTAGGCGTGCCATCTTTACTAGTACCTCTCATCCTTTTCCTGGTTTAACCTTGAGCGTGCCATCTTTACTAGTACCTCTCATCCTTTTCCTGGTTTAACCTTGAGCGTGCCATCTTTACTAGTACCTCTCATCCTTTTCCTGGTTTAACCTTGAGCGTGCCATCTTTACTAGTACCTCTCATCCTTTTCCTGGTTTAACCTTGAGCGCGCCATCTTTACTAGTACCTCTCATCCTTTTCCTGGTTTAACCTTGAGCGCGCCATCTTTACTAGTACCTCTCATCCTTTTCCTGGTTTAACCTTGAGCGTGCCATCTTTACTACTACCTCCCATCCCTACTCTGGTTTAACTTCAAGCACGCCATTGTTACTACCTGATCTTATTTTTTATATTCCTAACCTTCCTCTCAGTCCTGGAAATGGAGCACAACTCTCCAGAACTCGGACCCGGGAGTAGAATTTCGACTGTGAACTGAGTTCCGAAAGCAAAGGCTAATGTACTATTTTCATAGAGGAGCCAGGATAGAATATGTCCCAGTTGCGTGTCTGCCCCTACATTTGTGCTGCCTGGAATCATGTAAACAGCCCATAGCCTTGACATCCCTAGCCCGTGGTGGCTCCTGGAATTGAGTAAGATATGAGGAGGTGGCTGGTCCAAGCTCCCCATTCCTGCATATCGCAGGGCCTATGAAAGATGCAGGGTTTGATTGCGAACATGGGTTGTTGGGCATCTACCTCACCTGTGCACCAACGTGTCTGTACGTGCTGCTTTCTGTAGTGGCCTGCCTCCGGTCACCGGGGCAGGGCACAGATCGTGCTGACCCCGCACAGGGACACTGCGTCCTCGCAGTGTCTTGGAGGCAGGGTTTACCCTGCGGTGCCCGGATCACTGAGGCATGGACTTCCAGGCTGGGGAGCACCCCAGCAATGGCGGCGCCTGCCCTGGGGGCACCTAGGCAAGGCCGCAAACCAGGCCATGACCACGCGGCAATAGGACCCCCCAATAAAGATACAGACACGAGTGACCCCTTCCTGGGGCTCTGCTGCTCTGCGTGCCAGCAGAGCCCCTTTTATTAGAGAGGCTTAATGACATCGTCATGACGCTCTCTCGCTGCCAACCACTAGACCAACACACTACATTCCTCCTTTATTATAACGAAAGAAAAATCACCTCCCACTGCAAACCGCGACCCTCTCCGGGGTCTAACTTGGCGCATTCTAGTTCGCGCACCCATTGTGCCCCTACATCATCACTGCAAATCTTGGGCACATCCCAGTCCGAGCACCACCTAACAGCTACTTACAACTTAAATTTTAGCACTGCAAACAAAAAGGTGTGTTCCAGTTCACACACTACGGACCCGACAGTGGGCTGTTGGAGTTCAGAAGATTCCGGGATCGAACTGGCCAGTGGCGCTGCTGCAGGACAAGAAGAATACATTTTCTTCATCTTCCTCCTCTCCAAGATCATACTGCGTTCTCGTTTCGTCCTCCACCACTTGGACCGCTGCCACTCTGGGGTCTGGGGGTTCGTCTCCCCTTCGACTCACTCCCCCCCCCCTGATGTCAAGCCATGCTGGCTGGTGTCAGGGCAAGGCACACCCGTGCTAAGTGATCCACCTTCCGGCACCTCCCACAGATTTGTCCTTTCGCAGGGCAGTCCTGTGGGTGTGGAAGATCCCTCCCGCACTGATGGCATATTGGAGCCTAAGGGTCTCTCCTTGGCCAATCTCCCCTCCTCATCGGTTTTCCTCCTTGCCACTTGCCGACAGTGGCCACCTCCTCCATCTTCATCCGCTGCATGGGGGCCTCCAACTTGAGGTGTTGCCTGGATGAGTCCATGACAGAGGCCCACACCTCTGCCAGCTCCTGGGAACGGCCCAGGTCTAGGATCTGTTCGAGGGTTAGCGCTGGGTCCTTCAGGACTTGCTTGCGCAGCTTCGAAGAGCTGCAGCCGTAGATGATCTGCGCTCTGACCTCATCCTCCTCAAAGTTTCCCAGGGAGCAAGACAGTGCAATGCCGCGTAGCTTCCCATGAAATGCGTCAAGGCTCTCCCTTTCCTCCTGCCTCGCACACCTCATCCTGAACTGTTCATAGTCTCTGATGACCATGGGTCTGAAGTACGTGTTCAGGGCTGCGATGGCCGCATCATAGATCTGATTTGCGGGCCTTAGCGTCTTGAACAACCTCTGGACAGCCAGCCCGGCGGAGTACAGGAGTGTTGGGCGTTTGGCGGTGTCCTTGATCTCCTCCGCCTCAAAGTACAGCTCCAGGTTCTCTACCCAGGCTGTCCACTGTGGTCCCAAATTGGCAGTCGATCCCACCACGTCAAAGGGATGTAGTGGCGCGAGCTGTCCTCGACATCTCCCCTTGTTGTCGTCCTCTGTCATCATGACTCCTAGGCGGGGTGTAGGGCGTGACTACCGTTGGGGGCCCCTTGGGTGTGCTCACAAACCGCGGGCCTCGGATGATGTGACTCCAGTAGAATTCTTCCCGAGGCACAGAAGCACTCCTTGAGAAGCCGCAACCTCCTGGGGGAACTTGGGGGCAGGCTGGCAACTCAAATGGAGGGGTGACACCTTCTATCCCCCCATCAGGTCCCGGGCGCTAGGACCCTTCACCAGTCCCCCGGGGAGGACATCCTCCTCGAGTGTATAAAGGGGATGGCGGGCTTTCTTCCCTGGCCCGTTGTGGAGTGGGAGACACAAGTTCTGGTGTTTCTCCTGTCCCTGTTGTGACTGGGTTCACCCCTCAGCAGGGCCAGTTGCCCATTATGTATACTTCAATTTCACCCCAGCAGCCCAGTGTATTCCTTGCCACTTTACAGTTCCTCCTTCTTTGGGGCTGATGTTCGTTGACTTAGAGCCTGGCATTCACAGGAGGATACACCCATCCACTCGCCTGAGGCGGATGACACCCTCAATATTCACCGCCGCGGCCCGGTTTCGTTAGCCACGCCCCCGCTCTTTGTCCCCGGGGTTCATTGCAATGAAGCCATGCCCCTAGCAGGCAGTCCTGTGGGGAATCCGAGATGTTGTAACAAGCGTCCGACTCATTTGGTGTGCCGCTGTGTTGCAGCAGCGTGGGTCTTAATGGGGCCTTCCTTCCTCCCAGTGCAACCCCCCGGCCGCTCCTGCATGCGCGGGGCTGACGCAGGAGAAACTCCGCCCCTTTCTAGGTTCCATGCGGACCACACGGCCCGGCAGCCTCATTGCACTCACGGCAGGCGCCGCAACGCAAACAGAGGATAAATGGTTATTTTGTCCTACAGCCGTCCACTCCAACTTCACCAGGCGGCCCGGATCCAAATGAGGGCCGCTTGTTCCCCGCAGGGCCGACCGAGCAGATGCTCCGCCCCTTTCCTTTGTTCCCGCCAGACCATGCGGCCCGGCAGCCACCTCAGTCACGTGGCAGACGCCTCAGGGAGGACCGCTCCATGGGCTTCCAGCAGCCCACACACAGCACGGTGCGTGGGGCCCAGACCGCCCTCGTCGCCAATGGGCAGACCACAGATCGTGCCGAAACTGCACAGGGACACTGCGTCCTCGCAGTGTCTTTAAGGCAGAGTTCACCTTGCAGCGCCGGTATCACCAGGGCATGGACTTCCAGGCTGGGGATCACCCCAGCAATGGCGGCGCCTGCACTGGGGAAACCCAGGCAAGGCCGCAAACCAGGCAGTGACCACGTGGCAATAGGACCCCCCCAATAAAGATACAGACACGAGTTGCTGCTTCCTGGGGCTCTGCTGCACTGCCCTATGCGTGCCAGCGGAGCCCCTTTTATTAGAGAAGTGTCATGGTATCGTCATGACGCTCTCTCGCTGCCAACCACTAAACCAACACACAACACTTTATATACCTGCCCCCCATGCCCCCATTCATCAGCTCATGATCTGCTCACAGAGCTCTTTTTGTTCCTTTTCCCAGTCTTCCATGGCTTGTGGTCTCATCTTTATTTCTGTCTGGGCTTTCACACCTCCCTTGCCGCCCTCCCCCCCCTCCCCCCCACCCCCCTGTCATCCTTTTGTTACTGTACGTGGCGAGGGGAGCTGGCGTGACAGCAAAATGGGGCGATATCCCAACAGGCCTGCGCCTCTGAATATCAGCGAGGGTCGCGTGTCCGGTTGCCCCCCATTACCACCGCCCACACCGTGACTGCTTCCGGGTGTTTGTTTCTGAGTCCGTCTTTTATGTCCTGCCAGGTTTAATGTTGGTGATGTAACAAAGCTGTAAGGCAAGACTTCAGGATTTGAGGCCCATTATATTATTATATTTCTCCAGTAAACATAGTATTGTGTTTCCCCGTGAGCCCCCACACCCCCATGCACACAGAGACACACGGAGACCGATGCTGTTCGTGTGGGCTCCCCGGTGGCTCTGCTGCCGCCGGGCGACGCCCCTTTATTTATATGGCACGCGACGGAGTGAACGTCACTCCGTCGCGTGCTTGCCCTTAAAGGGGCCACGCCACACTCCTCCTTTTCCATAACAACAAACACAAAGGAGGATACAATTGTTCTACGTTCTACAGCACACAAAACTGACTAATCACTACTTTACAGCACACACATTAGGAATCCCCCATTTATTGGCAACCACCCTGGATCCCCAGCGGTGCCTTCACACAGTCCGGCGACCCATCGCCAACATGACCCCAGATCAGTCCGTCACATAGTCACTCAGGTGGGCAGGTTTCCCACACCCTGTTCTCAGGGGGTACCTCCTGCCACTGTCCCTTACCGGAGTACTTGAGTCGGTTCTTCCGCGAACAGGCGAGTCCATGGTGGGGACATCTCCTCCACTATCGTCGGGTAGTTCTTCGCCAGCCTCTACTCGATTCGCTCCCGGGTCACCCAGTCTCCTAAAGAAACTGGCATTTCTGGTCACCGACGATGTCCCATCTGATGCAGTCACCATAGACCCCTTCACCGCTACAACATCCAGGGGGGCGGGCTCGTATGTTAGGGAGAGCTTGCCCTGCGGATGACGGTTCCTCACTAATACCTCATCCCCTGGGGCAATGTTGGGTGGCTTCAGACCTCTTCTCATGTTCTCCGCCCGAGTTCTTGCCAGCCGATCTTCCTCCACCTGCTCATTGTCAATGATGGCGGGCTCTCGGGCCCCTACCTCAGGTACGACATCCCGAGGGCACCTCTGGAAGAGGGCCTCCGCCGGTGCTACTCCCGTCGATGAATGGGGAGTGGTTCTGTATCCCCGTAGGAATACATACAGGGCCCTCTGCAGACATTCACCCTTGCCTTGGGTGATCCGGAACACCTTGTTAAGGGTGCGCATCATGCGCTCGGCCTCCCCGTTTGCCCTGGGCCAGAGGGGTGTGACCTTCCTGTGCTGAATGCCATAGTTCTTTAAGAGTTCAGCAAAGCTCTCACCCTGATACGGTGCGCCATTGTCAGTGCACACAACCGATGGAAGGCCATAGGTGGCGAAGATCTTTTCCACGGCGATCACCACGTCACCAAACGCCAGCGACTCCACAAATTCCACCTCCGGGTATCGCGACCACTCGTCGACCATCACTAGGAAGTGCGTCCCTCTAGATGTAGAGCCGAAGTCAGCATGCACTACTTCCCATGGCTTGGTTCCCCTAGGCATTGTCTCAATGGATGGGTCCCGCTGGGCTGGGGATGCGGCCTGACACCACCGACACGAGGCCACAAACTCTTCTACCCTCCGCTCTAGCTCCGGGAACCACACCTTCTGGCGAAGCCGAGCCTTTGTTTTGGGCGCCCCTTGATGGCCCTGGTGGGCGAGAGCGATTATCTGTGGGATCTTCGTCTGTGGCACCACTATTCTGTCGCCTCTCAGCAGGAGTCCCGATTCCGAGAATGCAAGTTCTTCCCGCACCTTCCAGAGCTGTTCCAGTGCCACCCTGGCTTCGCATGTTCGACGGTCAAGCGCTTCAAGCACCGTCTTCCACGCACCTTGTTGCATGGCCAGTCTTAGAATGGCGAAGCACTCATCATCATTCGACGCCAGCTCCAGCTCCTCCACCTGCATGGAGTTGGGGGTGGCAGACTCAACTACGAGACGAACGTGTTCATCAGCCTCCTCCGCGGACACAGACGCCCAGGCATCCCCACATGGGTGACGTGACAGATAGTCTGCAGCGTTGCTTACACCAGGCCGATACACCAGCGACACGCCGTATTCAAGCAGGGCAAGCATCCAGCGCTCTATCCTTACTGGTGGTCTGGAGGAGGAGCCTGCCATGATGGGTAGCAGTGGTTTGTGGTCAGTGATGACAGTCACAGGACGCCCTAGAATGTATAGGCGAAAATGCCTGCAACCCCACAACACCGCCAGGGCCTCCCTCTCGATTTGCGAGTAGCGTTGTTCAGTGTCCGAGAGTGCCTTGCTCGCATAGGCTATTGGCCAAACTTCCTGCTCGCGCCCCACTTGAGTGAGGACCGCCCCCAGACCATAGGGACTGGCGTCCACGACTATTTCCGTCTGCAGGCTAGGGTCAAAGAACGCCATGGTGTCTTCTGCCGCTAGGGCACCCCGGATGTCATCAAATGCCGCCTGCTCGAGGGGCCCCCACTGCCACACGGAGTCTTTCTTGGTTAAAGATCTTAGAGGCTCAGAGCGGGACGCTAGATTCCTGATGAAGCGGCCACAATAAGTGACCATGCCCAAAAAGCTCCTCACCTCAGCGACGTTTTCAGGTGGGCGGGCCTCTCTGATGTCCTTCACCTTACGGGGGTCGGGTGACACCCCATCCGCTTTAAACACGAACCCAAAGAACTCGATTGTTGTCCTGAGGAATTCGCATTTCTCTTTGTGTAAGGTGAGTCCCAAGAGACGGAGGCGCTCAAATGTCTTTGCAAGGCGGGCCATGTGTTCTGCCTCTGACTTGGAGTGTACTAAGATGTCGTCACTGATGTTGATGACCCCATCCAGATCTGCTAATGCCCCTCTTATGATGTTTTGAAAAACTTCCGCTGCAGAGGACACTCCAAAACTCAGCCTCTTATACCGATACAGGCCCCGATGGGTGGTGAAGGTGGTGATGTATCGGGACTCAGGGTGCAGAACCACCTGATGATATCCTGCCCTCAAGTCCAGCTTGGAGAAGAATCTCGCCCCCTGTAATTCTGCAATGATGTCGTCCATGGTGGGGGTTAGGTGTCTCTCTCTTTTGATCGCCTTGTTGGGCAGGCGCATGTCGACACAAATCCTTACTGCATCTGGTTGTTTGGGCTTCCGTGCGACGACAATGGGTGAGACCCAAGGAGTGGGGCCTTCCACCTTCTCAATTATGTCCAGCTGAACAAGGTTGTCCAATTCCTGGTCTACCAGATCCCTGAGGTGAAACGGTATGCGCCGGTGCTTCAGAGCCACCGGTTGTATGGACTCATCAATGTGCAAGCGGACTGGTTCCCCCACTAACTGTCCAATGCCTTCAAAGAGGGATGTGTGCTTCTCCAGGAGCTCCTGGATGTCGTCAAGATATACGTTGTATGCGAATGTCACAATCCCCAAAGCTTCAGCAGCTGCGCAGCAGAGGAGCGTGTTGGTGCTCACCGGCGTGACGTAAAACCTTGCCCGAATGCCTGAGTTGCCATATTGAGTGTCAGCCACAAACACACCATCCAGTGGGATTGGATGGTTGCCTCCAAATGTGAAAATGCGCGCTCTCGGTGCCGCCAGCGGTGGTGGTGCCTGCATTGCATCATAGTGTTGCCTGGCCATCACGTTCACGGACGCCCCCGTGTCCACCAACATGGGTACTGAATCCCCATTGACCAGTACGTCGCATCTCGGCTGTCTCTTGGAGTGCGATTTCAGCATTCTTACGCATGACACGAAGAAAACATTCTCTTCATCTTCTTCTTCCTCCTCACCTTCTTGAGGGGGGCCATCGTCGGCCTGGTCCACCTGGGCAACGTTGGATGTTCTCTGGGGGCGGAAAGAGCCAGCCCGGACAGGTCCCCTGGGGACCATTTTCGGGACCGTCGATCTGCACACTCTTGCAAAATGGTCTGTGCCCCCACATCGTCCACACTTCACTCCCGCTGCTGGACAGTCTGCTGGGTGCGGGAGGTCATATCCACATTTTAGGCACGAGGACTGCGCCACTTGGGGCCGTGGACTTTGAGTATTCATGGGGCGTCTTGATCCGCGACCTCTTCCGACTGCGCATACCTCTTCCACCCTACCAGGGCGCACACCCGCTTCCATCCTTGATGCCCGCAGCTCCGACACCTCGTGGCACCTCCCCAGTTCTAGGATGCGGGGTAGTGTTATACCAGGCTCGCGCAGGATTTGACGCCTCAGTTTACCAGAGGAACAGCCTTGAATGAGGTGGTTGCGAATCATATCATCAGGGTCATTCCAAGCACAAGGTGCCGCCAGCCTGCGCAGCCGCCCATAAAACACATCCAAAGTCTCGTCATCTTTCTGTCTGGTGTTGCCCATTAGGAACCGTTCGTAATCCACATTGGCCATGGGCAGGAAGTGATTGTGGAGCGCAGTTTTGGCGGCATCAAAAGACCCATCCGCTGGTTGCAAGGACAAGAAGATCTCGTGCACAGCAGGGCCTGCAGAATACAGGAGAGTGGCCAACTTACTGTCGTCACTCGTCTCCATCGTGGCCCTGAAGTACATTTCCAGCCTGTCCATCCACATCTTCCACCTCTGTCCCAGGCTTGATGGCGTGCCCGAGACATCAAACTCTGGCATTGGCTGTAGGGTACCGGGAGGTCTCTGCAATGGTCTTGGTGGAAGGGCAGGCGGGGGTTGGGCTGGAGCAGCAGCCTGCTGTTGGGCCACGGCGGCCGCTGCACCTTGATCCATGGTGTAAAGCGCACAGGCACCCCGTGATGGGGCCGCAACTTGGACACCAAACACAACCAGTACCTTGATGAGGATCCCAGCCCCTCAGGTGATTCAGATGATGTCCAGGTTCGAGGGTTTTCCAGGCAAATGTAGGACCACCAGGTTCCAGACTTCAGCCGGTGTAGGATTGAAGAATCCAAAAATCGAGCAGGGTAGGCCCCAGTGTGCATCCAGTAGGCCTCCAGGTAGCTCCACCCTTAAACTCGATGAAAAACAGTGAAAATGCAAATGACTTGCATTTCCACCAGCACGTGTTGCAAGCAGTGACTGTCCGCCACTGGAATCTCCAAAAATTGGGTCTGGATCTCTCACAGATGCTTCGTTATGAAGCCGTGAGTTTCCGAGGCCTTGTAGTCAAAATGGCCGCCGGCCACGCGTGTCTCTCCCCTCTCCGCGGCCAACATTCACGGATGCGCTCACACGCGATCATCTGCGCATCTCGAAAACGTTGCCACCTGTCCCAGGGATCGATCCGACTTCGTCGCCATTGTTAGCGGGCAATCCCGCCGCCCCCGTGAGCCCCCACACCCCCGTGCACACAGAGACACACGGAGACCGATGCTGTTCGTGTGGGCTCCCCGGTGGCTCTGCTGCCGCCGGGCGACGCCCCTTTATTTATATGGCACGCGACGGAGTGAACGTCACTCCGTCGCGTGCTTGCCCTTAAAGGGGCCACGCCACATTTTATGTCCTGCCAGGTTTAATGTTGGTGATGTAACAAAGCTGTAAGGCAAGACTTCAGGATTTGAGGCCCATTATATTATTATATTTCTCCAGTAAACATAGTATTGTGTTTTTTTATGTTGCAAAGTGTTTGTGTTGCATATAATAAAATGTAAAATCGGTAGGGGTTTTAAACCATCATATACGGATGGTAATGGGGTGGTGATATGCAGACCTGTGATATTGTGGACCCAATGCCACTTTATCCTAACCATCCCTACTTTTTTCCCTGCTGCAGTTTTTGACCAATTGGACGTGGTTTCCTACGAAGAAGTGGTGTCCCTGCCTGCCTTCCAGAGGAAGACACTGGTGCTAATAGGTGAGACCTCCTCGGGGGATAGCTCAGGGGCAATGCGCTCACCTTGGAAGCAAGACGACACGGAGCAACACTTGAAACTGAAAGATAATAGCCAAAGAGCAGGAGCAGTACTGGGGTTCGTTTGGATGCGAGGGGGTTAGAAATGGAAGTCCCGGAGGAGGGACAACCCCTTTGAAACAATAAGGACGAGGAGATCAAAACTGCATGATTTCGCTTTCTTTGTAATCAAGCTCCTCTTGCCCCTCGTTTTTACCAGATCCTGGTATCAGCCAACAACCCCCACACACACATTATCCAAATAATACTCAGTTGACTCCTACCCCCTCCCCACCGTCCCCCTAAGAATCAATGTGGACCCCCAACTGCCTCACAGGTCCCCCCTCTCCCCTCGCCTCCACGCAGAAAGCTTGCCAGTCCCCCTCTCGCCGATGCACAGGAGACTTGCCAGTCCATCTCTCCCCGGTGCACAGGAAACTTGCCAGTCCCCCTCTCTCCGATGCACAAGAAACTTGCCAGTCCCCCTCTCTCCGATGCACAGGAAACTTGCCAGTCCCCCTCTCTCCGATGCACAGGAAACTTTCCAGTCCCCCTCTCTCCGATGCACAAGAGATTTGCCAGTCCATCTCTCCCCGATGCACAGGAAACTTGCCAGCCCCCCTCTCTCCGATGCACAGGAAACTTGCCAGTCCCCTGTTCTCTGATACACAGGAGACTTTCCTGTCCCCCTCACTCTGATGCACAGGAGACTTTCCAGTCCCCCCTCCCTCTGATGCACAGGTGACTTTCCTGTCCCCCTCTCTCTGATGCACAGGAGACTTTCCTGTCCCCCTCTCGCCGATTCACAGGAGACTTTCCAGTCCCCCCACTCTCCGATGCACAGGAGACTTTCCAGTCCCCCCTCCCTCTGATGCACAGGAGACTTTCCTGTCCCCCTCTCTCTGATGCACAGGAACTTTCCAGTCCCCCTCACTCTGATGCACAGGAGACTTTCCTGTCGCCCTCTCTCTGATGCACAGGAAACTTTCCAGTCCCCCTCACTCTGATGCACAGGAAACTTCCCTGTCCCCCTCACTCCGATGCACAGGAAACATTCCAGTCTCCCTCTCGCCGATGCACATGAGACTTTTCTGTCCCCCTTCTCCGATGCACAGGAGACTTTCCAGTCCCCCCTCTCTCTGATGCACTGGAGACTTTCTAGTCCCCCCTCTCTCCGATGCACAGGGGAATTTCCAGTCCCCCCTCTCTCCGATGCACAGGGGAATTTCCAGTCCCCCCTCTCTCTGTTGCACAGTAAACTTGCCAGTCCCCCTCTCCCCAATACACAGGAAACTTGCCAGTCTCTCTTTCTCTGATGCACAGGAGACTTTTCTGTCCCCCTTCTCCGATGCACAGGAGACTTTCCAGTCCCCCCTCTCTCTGATGCACTGGAGACTTTCTAGTCCCCCCTCTCTCCGATGCACAGGGGAATTTCCAGTCCCCCCTCTCTCCGATGCACAAGGGAATTTCCAGTCCCCCCTCTCTCTGTTGCACAGTAAACTTGCCAGTCCCCCTCTCCCCAATACACAGGAAACTTGCCAGTCTTTCTTTCTCTTATGCACAGGAGACTTTCCTGTCCCCCTCTCTATGTTGCACAAGAAACTTGCTAGTCCCCCTCTCTCTGTTGCACAGTAAACTTGCCAGTCCCCCTCTCCCCGATGCACAGGAGGAAACTTGCCAGTCTCTCTTTCTCTGATGCACAGGAGACTTTCCTGTCCCCCTCTCTCCGATGCACAGGTGGTCCCCCTTTCTCCAATGCAAAGGAAACGTACTAGTCCCCCTCTCTCTGTTGCACAGGAAACTTGCCCGTCCCCCTCTCCCCGATGCACAGGAGACTTGCCTGTCCCCCACTCTCTGATGTACAGGAAACTTGGCTGTCCCCCTTTCTCCAATGCACAGGAAACTTGCCAGTCCATCTCTCCCCAATGCACGGGAGACTTTCCTGTCCCCCTCTCTCCGATGCACAAGACACTTGCCAGTCCCCCTCTCTCTGATGCACGGGAGACTTGCCTGTCCCCCTCTCTCTGATGCACAGGAGGGTTGCCTTTGATCAGGCCGCCCCATCTCACCTTATTTCTGTCCTGGGGTTTTACCTATGCTCAAAATGCTATCTTCTCTCCAACACAGAAGTGTTTCGCCTCTAGCATTCGAGATTCTCCCCTCTCAACTCCTCCCGGTAGACTCCCTTGCATCCTGGGATACTCTCATTTTAGCCTTCAAGCACTACCTCTTACCTTCATGCTGGAGGAGACTCACTGCTTGCCTCCAGATGTGAGCTTTCAATGTTTCCTCTTTGCCATAAGAACGTAAATGCTACATTCGAGTATGTTCGTCCTGAATTACCACAAGGAATCATTGCAGTGTGTTCGCCCTGAATTACCACAAGGAATCATTGCAGTGTGTTCGTCCTGAATTACCACAAGGAATCATTGCAGTGTGTTCATCCTGAATAACCAATCATTGCAGTGTGTTCATCCTGAATAACCAATCATTGCAGTGTGTTCATCCTGAATTACCATAAGGAATCGTTGCAGTGTGTTCATCCTGAATTACCATAAGGAATCATTGCAGTGTGTTCGTCCTGAATTACCATAAGGAATCATTGCAGTGTGTTCGTCCTGAATTACCACAAGGAATCATTGCAGTGTGTTCGTCCTGAATTACCATAAGGAATCATTGCAGTGAGTTCGTCCTGAATTACCACAAGGAATCATTGCAGTGTTTTCATCCTGAATTACCACAAGGAATCATTGCAGTGTGTTCGTCCTGAATTACCACAAGGAATCATTGCAGTGTGTTCATCCTGAATTACCATAAGGAATCATTGCAGTGTGTTCGTCCTGAATTACCATAAGGAATCATTGCAGTGTTTTCATCCTGAATTACCATAAGGAATCATTGCCGTGTGTTCATCCTGAATAACCAATCATTGCAGTGTGTTCATCCTGAATAACCAATCATTGCAGTGTGTTCATCCTGAATAACCAATCATTGCAGTGTGTTTGTCCTGAATTACCATAAGGAATCATTGCAGTGTGTTCATCCTGAATTACCAATCATTGCAGTGTGTTCATCCTGAATAACCAATCATTGCAGTGTGTTTGTCCTGAATTACCATAAGGAATCATTGCAGTGTGTTCATCCTGAATAACCAATCATTGCAATGTGTTCATCCTGAATAACCAATCATTGCAGTGAGTTTGTCCTGAATTACCATAAGGAATCATTGCAGTGTTTTCATCCTGAATTACCATAAGGAATCATTGCAGTGTGTTCATCCTGAATAACCAATCATTGCAGTGTGTTCATCCTGAATAACCAATCATTGCAGTGAGTTTGTCCTGAATTACCATAAGGAATCATTGCAGTGAGTTCGTCCTGAATTACCATAAGGAATCATTGCAGTGAGTTCATCCTGAATAACCAATCATTGCAGTGTGTTCACCCTGAATAACCAATCATTGCAGTGTGTTTGTCCTGAATTACCATAAGGAATCATTGCAGTGTTTTCATCCTGAATAACCAACCATTGCAATGTGTTCATCCTGAATAACCAATCATTGCAGTGTGTTCATCCTGAATTACCATAAGGAATCATTCCAGTGTTTCCATCCTGAATTACCATAAGGAATCATTGCAGTGTGTTCATCCTGAATAACCAATCATTGCAGTGTGTTCATCCTGAATAACCAATCATTGCAGTGCGTTTGTCCTGAATTACCATAACCAATCATTGCAGTGTGTTCATCCTGAATAACCAATCATTGCAGTGTGTTTGTCTTGAATTACCATAAGGAATCATTGCAGTGTGTTCATCCTGAATAACCAATCATTGCAATGTGTTCATCCTGAATAACCAATCATTGCAGTGAGTTTGTCCTGAATTACCATAAGGAATCATTGCAGTGTTTTCATCCTGAATTACCATAAGGAATCATTGCAGTGTGTTCATCCTGAATAACCAATCATTGCAGTGAGTTTGTCCTGAATTACCATAAGGAATCATTGCAGTGAGTTCGTCCTGAATTACCATAAGGAATCATTGCAGTGAGTTCATCCTGAATAACCAATCATTGCAGTGTGTTCACCCTGAATAACCAATCATTGCCGTGTGTTTGTCCTGAATTACCATAAGGAATCATTGCAGTATGTTCATCCTGAATAACCAATCATTGCAGTGTGTTCATCCTGAATAACCAATCATTGCCGTGTGTTCATCCTGAATAACCAATCATTGCAGTGTGTTCGTGAATAACCAATCATTGCCGTGTGTTCATCCTGAATAACCAATCATTGCAGGGTGTTCATCCTGAATAACCAATCATTGCCATGTGTTCATCCTGAATAACCAATCATTGCAGTGTGTTCATCCTGAATAACCAATCATTGCAGTGTGTTTGTCATGAATTACCATGAGGATTCATTGCAGGCTCTGCAAAGTTCTCCTGTTGCTTCTACAATGTTTTCTCCAGAAAATCTGTTTGAGGAGACCCTCGCAACCCCTCTACAACCCCTCTACCTTAATATATACCTAAATCTAAACCTAACCCCCAATCTACTTTTGCGGCGTAATGTGCAAAAAAAACCTCACAGAAATGGGCCTGTGAGCAAATGTGCTAGTACCCCATCAATTAAGCTTAAAAGTCTCCTCTAGATTGTGAGCCCCCCCCTGATTGCCTCTAATCGCTGTCAAGTCATCTCTTGGCCACTCCGGAGCTCTTGCCTTTGCTTTGAGCCTCACTTTACACCTGTTCCCCAGGGGTCCTCATCTCAGTGCCTGAGGATACTCTCTGATCACCTCCAGTCTGGTGTCGCTGCTCGTAATGCGTGTTTTCAAAGACTGCTGTTTAAAAGTTTGCATTTTCTTTGTGTGCTTTTGGTCCAACTCAACCAATTACATGTACATATATGTGTATGTGGGGGTACGGGAGTAGTAGGGTGAGGGCCAGGAATTCACAGTGTGACCTGTTGGGGTTGGGTGCACCCCCCCTTCAATAAAAGATATTGTTGAAATCATGACGACCAAAAAGGGATGAAAAAAATGCAGACCTCACCTTGACCAATGAACCTCTAATTCATTTTTGTCGTTGCACAGGTGCAAACGGCGTTGGACGAAGTCACATCAAGAGCGCCCTGCTCAGCAACCATCCGGAGACGTTTTCCTACCCTGCGCCATGTAAGCAGACCCATAAAATAACCGCTCGAACAAGCTTCTCGCAGGGACTTAATCTGCCTCAAGACCCTCAGAGCGTAATTTGAGTTTTTGACTACGTAGTTTACATGGGCTTCAGCATTTAGCGATGCTTCCATGTATATCCCAAGTGTGTTTACCTTGTTCTGAACAAGGATACTAGATCCTTCTGTCAAAACTCTTGTAGATCAACAACTCAGTTTTAGAAGAGTTTAAGCACAGCCCGTTTGGGGACATCCCATCCTTCACAATCCTGTCTACTTGCTTCAGCGATTGCTGATCTATTTCATGGTTCCCACTGAGTTCCAGGATGAGCTGAAAATCATCAGTATAATATGTGTACTGTAAGCCAAGCTCCTCTATCTCCACGCACAACATGTTAAACAATGACAGGGACAGGCGTGCGCCTTGTGGACCCCGTACAGAATCTGAGTAGGCTCTGATGCAGCTGGATTTCCTACCACCGAGAAAAAAGCCCACGCCCTTGATCACCTTCTCCGAGCAGTGACTTGTAACTGCGAACGTATTCAGTAACCTTTTGTGATCAAGTAGATCAAAGGCTGCTGATAAATCTAATGCAATCAGCAGCCCCGTAGCGCTGTTTCTAGGGCTGATAACATCTGAGTAGGAAGATCTAGGAGTGCGCTCTCAGTTCCATAGTTGCTTTGAAACCCAGACTGTCGTGAAGGACTCCTGCGACCTCCATAGGGTGCGGCAACTGAATAGCAGCCATTTTGTCTATTACTTTGAGCAAGAATGGAGGGTTTGTTATGGGCCTGAGTTTAGATGGTTCCTTTGGATCCAGTTTAGTCTTCTTAGATCGGACACAGGGCTGAAGTTAAATAAAGTTTGGAGGTCCTGGCGGTCACCCATCCCATCAATATCCAATGGCCCTCTGGAGACTACTCTTTGCACGTTGAGGATCCAGGCTCCTTCATTAATTCCTTGGTATGGCTCGGTGTCTTATTTGAACCCTTTGCCTGTCTGAATCATGGTTTTGTGTTGGGTCCTTTGAGAGTTGGAGCCCATTTTGTGTGAGTGTTGCATTGCATTATCATTCCTGCATGTTTCTGGAAACATGCCTTGGTGTGTTTGGTGATTTTGCGTGTCTCACATTGCCGCCCTGTAGTGAGACATCTTTCCTTGTGTGACAGGGGGCTTGGCCTCAATATTCTGGGTGCTTGATGTCTTGGTATAACTCCTTTGTATGTCCTTGGGTCAGGAATCATTTCTTTGCCCACCTGGTGTCTTGAAGCGTGTTCCTTGGCATGCCTGGTGTCTGTCAATAGTTCCATTGCTTGGCCATGCCTGGTGTCTGTGAATTATCGTGCAGCATCTTGGAATAATTCCTTGGAATTCCCGGCATTTGGGAATCATTCCTTTCATTCCCAGCGTCTGGTCATCATATCTTTGCTTGTCCGTGCCTGGTGTCTGGGAATTTTGGAAAGCCTTAGTTGCCATGCCTCGTATCTGGTTACCACTCATTTGTTTTTCCAAAGTTTAAGAATAATTTCTCGGAATGCCTATTGGCTGGTACTCATTCCTGGTATTGGCTAGTACTTACTCCTTCGTTGTCCATGCATGCAGTCTAAGGGATTATGAATTTGTGCCTACAGTATCATACCATTTCCTGGCATACCTGGTGTCTGGGAATTATTCCATGGAATCTCTTGTGCCAGGGAATCACTTATTTTTATGGTCAGAGTATGGGAATCATTCTGTTACTTTCCCATGTCTATTGTATGGGAATTAGGAATTTGCCCAGTCAATATCATCATTCCTTGGAATACCCTGTATCTGGATATCATTCCTTTGTACGCTAAGTGTCTTTGTATCATTTATTTTCATGCATATGTCTGGTAATCATTCCTTTTCCTGTCTGTGCCTGGTGTCTGAAAATTAGGAGTTTGCTCCTGCAGTAGCTTAACATGATTCCATGGCATACCTGGTGTCTGTGAAACATTCCTTTTGTGTCTCCTTCGTCTTAGAATGTATTCTTTTGAATGCCCATTACTCATTCCTTTGCTTTCTGTGCCTGGCATCTGGGAATCATGAATTTGCCTATGCAGTACCGTGGAACCATTACTTGGCATGCGCCGTGTTTTGACATCATTCCTTTGTTTGTCCGTTCATGGTGTCTGGAAACTGTTAATTTGGACCTGCAGCACATTGAAATCATTCCTTGGAATGTCTGGTGTCTGGGAATCCTTCCTTGGCATGCCCAGTGGTTGGATAGCATCCCTGTGTGTGTCTGGTGTCTTGGAATCCTTCCTTGGCATGCCCGGTGGTTGGATAGCATCCCTGTGTGTGTCTGGTGTCTTGGAATCCTTCCTTGGCATGCCCGGTGTCTGGATATTATCCCTGTGTGTGTCTGGTGTCTTGGAACCCTTCCTTGGCATGCCCAGTGTCTGGATATCACCCCTTTGTGTGTCTGGTGTCTTGGAACCCTTCCTTGGCATGCCCGGTCGTTGGATAGCATCCCTGTGTGCGTCTGGTGTCTTGGAATCCTTCCTTGGCATGCCCGGTGGTTGGATAGCATCCCTGTGTGTGTCTGGTGTCTTGGAATCCTTCCTTGGCATGCCCGGTGGTTGGATAGCATCCCTGTGTGTGTCTGGTGTCTTGGAATCCTTCCTTGGCATGCCCGGTGTCTGGATATTATCCCTGTGTGTGTCTGGTGTCTTGGAACCCTTACTTGGCATGCCCAGTGTCTGGATATCACCCCTTTGTGTGTCTGGTGTCTTGGAACCCTTCCTTGGCATGCCCAGTGTCTGGGTATCATCCCTGTGTGTTTCTGGTGTCTTGGAATCCTTCCTTTGCATGCCCGGTGTCTGGATATCATCCCTGTGTGTTTCTGTTGTCTTGGAACACTTCCTTGGCATGCCCGGTGTCTGGATAGCATCCCTGTGTGTTTCTGGTGTCTTGGAATCCTTCCTTGGCATGCTCAGTGTCTTGATATCATCCCTTTGTGTGTCTGGTATCTTGGAATCTTTCCTTGGCATGCCTGGTGTCTGGATATCATCCCTTTGTGTGTCAGGTGTTTTGGAATCCTTCCTTGGCATGCCCAGTGTCTCGATACCATCCCTGTGTGTGTATGGTGTCTTGGAACACTTCCTTGGCATGCCCGGTGTCTGGATATCATCCCTGTGTGTTTCTGGTGTCTTGGAATCCTTCCCTGGCATGCCCGGTGTCTTGATATCATCCCTGTGTGTGTCTGGTATCTTGGAATCTTTTCTTGGCATGCCTGGTGTCTGGATATTATCCCTGTGTGTGTCTGGTGTTTTGGAATCCTTCCTTGACATGCCCAGTGTCTGGATATCATCCCTGTGTGTGTATGGTGTCTTGGAATCCTTCCTTGGCATGCCCGGTCGTTGGATAGCATCCCTGTGTGCGTCTGGTGTCTTGGAACCCTTCCTTGGCATGCCCGGTGTCTGGATATTATCCCTGTGTGTGTCTGGTGTCTTGGAACCCTTCCTTGGCATGCCCAGTGTCTGGATATCACCCCTTTGTGTGTCTGGTGTCTTGGGACCCTTCCTTGGCATGCTCAATGTCTGGATATCATCCCTGTGTGTGTCTGGTGTCGTGGAACCCTTCTTGACATGCCCAGTGTCTGGATATCATCCCTGTGTGTGTCTGGTGTCTTGGAACCCATCATTGGCATGCCTGTGTCTGTATATCATCTATATGTGTGTCTGGTGTCTTGGAACCCTTCCTTGGCATGCCTGGTGTCTGGATATCATCCCTGTGTGTTTCTGGTATCTTGGAATATTTCCTTGGCATGCCTGGTGTCTGGATATCATCCCTTTGTGTGTCAGGTGTTTTGGAATCCTTCCTTGGCATGCCCAGTGTCTCGATATCATCCCTGTGTGTGTATGGTGTCTTAGAATCCTTCCTTGGCATGCCCGGTCGTTGGATACCATCCCTGTGTGTGTCTGGTGTCTTGGAACCCTTCCTTGACATGCCCGGTGTCTGGATATTATCCCTGTGTGTGTCTGGTGTCTTGGAACCCTTCATTGGCATGCCCAGTGTCTGGATATCACCCCTTTGTGTGTCTGGTGTCTTGGAACCCTTCATTGGCATGCCTGGTGTCTGTATATCATCTATATGTGTGTCTGGTGTCTTGTAATCCTTCCTTGGCAGGCCCGGTGTCTGGATATCATCTATATGTGTGTCTGGTGTCTTTGAATCCTTCCTTGGAATGCCCGGTGTCTGGATATTATCCCTGTGTGTGTCTGGTGTCTTGGAACCCTTCCTTGGCATGCCCAGTGTCTGGATATCACCCCTTAGTGTGTCTGGTGTCTTGGAACCCTTCTTGACATGCCCAGTGTCTGGATATCATCCCTGTGTGTTTCTGTTGTCTTTGAATCCTTCCTTGGAATGCCCGGTGTCTGGATATTATCCCTGTGTGTTTCTGTTGTCTTGGAACCCTTCCTTGGCATGCCCGGTGTCTGGATATCACCCCTTAGTGTGTCTGGTGTCTTGGAACCCTTCTTGGCATGCCCGGTGTCTGGATATCATCCCTGTGTGTGTCTGGTGCCTTGGAATCCTTCCTTGGCATGCCCGGTCGTTGGATATCATCCCTGTGTGTGTCTGGTATCTTGGAACCCTTCCTTGGCATGCCCGGTGTCTGGATATCATCCCTGTGTGTTTCTGGTGTCTTGGAATCTTTCCTTGGCATGCCTGGTGTCTGGATATCATCCCTTTGTGTGTCAGGTGTTTTGGAATCCTTCCTTGGCATGCCCAGTGTCTGGATATCATCCCTGTGTGTGTATGGTGTCTTGGAACCCTTCCTTGGCATGCCCGGTCGTTGGATATCATCCCTGTGTGTGTCTGGTATCTTGGAACCCTTCCTTGGCATGCCCGGTGTCTGGATATCATCCCTGTGTGTGTCTGGTGTCTTGGAATCCTTCCTTGGCATGCCCGGTGTCTGGATATCATCCCTGTGTGTGTCTGGTGTCTTGGAATCCTTCCTTGGCATGCCCGGTGTCTGTATATCATCTATATGTGTGTCTGGTGTCTTGGAATCCTTCCTTGGCAGGCCCGGTGTCTGGATATCATCTATATGTGTGTCTGGTGTCTTGGAATCCTTCCTTGGCATGCCCGGTGTCTGGATATCATCCCTGTGTGTGTCTGGTGTCTTGGAATCCTTCCTTGGCATGCCCGGTGTCTGGATATCATCCCTGTGTGTGTCTGGTGTCTTGGAATCCTTCCTTGGCATGCCCGGTGGTTGGATAGCATCCCTGTGTGTGTCTGGTGTCTTGGAATCCTTCCTTGGCATGCACAGTGTCTGGATTTCATCCCTGTGTGTGTCTGGTGTCTTGGAATCCTTCCTTGGCATGCCCAGTGTCTGTCTATCATCCCTCCCTCTTGTGTGTCTGGTGTCTTGGAATCCTTCCTTGGCATGCCCAGTGTCTGTCTATCATCCCTCCCTCTTGTGTGTCTGGTGTCTTGGAACCCTTCCTTGGCATGCCCAGTGTCTGGATATCATCCCTGTGTGTGTCTGGTGTCTTGGAATCCTTCCTTGGCATGCCCGGTGTCTGTATATCATCTATATGTGTGTCTGGTGTCTTGGAATCCTTCCTTGGCAGGCCCGGTGTCTGGATATCATCTATATGTGTGTCTGGTGTCTTGGAATCCTTCCTTGGCATGCCCGGTGTCTGGATATCATCCCTGTGTGTGTCTGGTGTCTTGGAATCCTTCCTTGGCATGCCCGGTGTCTGGATATCATCCCTGTGTGTGTCTGGTGTCTTGGAATCCTTCCTTGGCATGCCCGGTGTCTGTATATCATCTATATGTGTGTCTGGTGTCTTGGAATCCTTCCTTGGCATGCCTGGTGTCTGTATATCATCTATATGTGTGTCTGGTGTCTTGGAATCCTTCCTTGGCAGGCCCGGTGTCTGGATATCATCTATATGTGTGTCTGGTGTCTTTGAATCCTTCCTTGGAATGCCCGGTGTCTGGATATTATCCCTGTGTGTGTCTGGTGTCTTGGAACCCTTCCTTGGCATGCCCAGTGTCTGGATATCACCCCTTTGTGTGTCTGGTGTCTTGGAACCCTTCCTGACATGCCCAGTGTCTGGATATCATCCCTGTGTGTTTCTGGTGTCTTGGAATCCTTTCCTTGCATGCTCAGTGTCTTGATATCATCCCTTTGTGTGTCTGGTATCTTGGAATCTTTCCTTGGCATGCCTGGTGTCTGGATATCATCCATTTGTGTGTCAGGTGTTTTGGAATCCTTCCTTGGCATGCCCAGTGTCTCGATATCATCCCTGTGTGTGTATGGTGTCTTGGAATCCTTCCTTGGCATGCCCGGTCGTTGGATACCATCCCTGTGTGTGTCTGGTGTCTTGGAACCCTTCCTTGGCATGCCCGGTGTCTGGATATCATCCCTGTGTGTGTCTGGTGTCTTGGAATCCTTCCTTGGCATGCTCAGTGTCTGGATATTATCCCTGTGTGTGTCTGGTGTCTTGGAACCCTTCCTTGGCATGCCCAGTGTCTGGATATCACCCCTTTGTGTGTCTGGTGTCTTGGAACCCTTCCTTGGCATGCCCAGTGTCTGGATATCATCCCTGTGTGTGTCTGGTGTCTTGGAATCCTTCCTGGACATGCTCGGTGTCTGGATATCATCCCTGTGTGTGTCTGGTGTCTTGGAATCCTTCCTTGGCATGCCCGGTGTCTGGATATCATCCCTGTGTGTATCTGGTGTCTTGGAATCCTTTCTTGGCATGCCCGGTGGTTGGATAGCATCCCTGTGTGTGTCAGGTGTTTTGGAATCCTTCCTTGGCATGCCCAGTGTCTCGATATCATCCCTGTGTGTGTATGGTGTCTTGGAACCCTTCCTTGGCATGCCTGGTGTCTGTATATCATCTATATGTGTGTCTGGTGTCTTTGAATCCTTCCTTGGCATGCCCGGTGTCTGGATATTATCCCTGTGTGTGTCTGGTGTCTTGGAACCCTTCCTTGGCATGCCCAGTGTCTGGATATCACCCCTTTGTGCGTCTGGTGTCTTGGAACCCTTCCTTGGCATGCCCAGTGTCTGGATATCACCCCTTTGTGCGTCTGGTGTCTTGGAACCCTTCCTTGGCATGCCCAGTGTCTGGATATCATCCCTGTGTGTGTCTGGTGTCTTGGAATCCTTCCTGGACATGCTCGGTGTCTGGATATCATCCCTTTGTGTGTCTGGTGTCTTGGAATCCTTTCTTGGCATGCCCGGTGTCTGGATATTATCCCTGTGTGCGTCTGGTGTCTTGGAACCCTTCCTTGGCATGCCCAGTGTCTGGGTATCATCCCTTTGTGTGTCTGGTGTCTTGGAACCCTTCCTTGGCATGCCCAGTGTCTGGATATCATCCCTGTGTGTTTCTGTTGTCTTGGAACACTTCCTTGGCATGCCCGGTGTCTGGATATCATTTCTGTGTGTTTCTGGTGTCTTGGAATCCTTACTTGGCATGCTCAGTGTCTTGATATCATCCCTTTGTGTGTCTGGTATCTTAGAATCTTTCCTTGGCATGCCTGGTGTCTGGATATCATCCCTTTGTGTGTCTGGTGTTTTGGAATCCTTCCTTGGCATGCCCAGTGTCTGTATATCATCTATATGTGTGTCTGGTGTCTTGGAATCCTTCCTTGGCAGGCCCAGTGTCTGGATATCATCTATATGTGTGTCTGGTGTCTTGGAATCCTTCCTTGGCATGCCCGGTGTCTGGATATCATCCCTGTGTGTATCTGGTGTCTTGGAATCCTTTCTTGGCATGCCCAGTGTCTGGATATCACCCCTGTGTGTGTCTGGTGTCTTGGAATCCTTCCTTGGCATGCTCAATGTCTGTATATCATCCCTGTATGTGTGTGTGGTGTCTTGGAATCCTTCCTTGGAATGCCAGGTGTCTGGATATTATCCCTGTGTGTGTCTGGTGTCTTGGAATCCTTCCTTGGCATGCACAGTGTCTGGATTTCATCCCTGTGTGTGTCTGGTGTCTTGGAATCCTTCCTTGGCATGCCCAGTGTCTGTCTATCATCCCTCCCTCCCTCTTGTGTGTCTGGTGTCTTGGAATCCTTCCTTGGAATGCCCGGTGTCTGGATATTATCCCTGTGTGTGTCTGGTGTCTTGGAATCCTTCCTTGGCATGCCCAGTGGTTGGATAGCATCCCTGTGTGTGTCTGGTGTCTTGGAATCCTTCCTTGGCATGCCCGGTGGTTGGATAGCATCCCTGTGTGTGTCTGGTGTCTTGGAACCCTTCCTTGGCATTCCCAGTGTCTGGATATCACCCCTGTGTGTGTCTGGTGTCTTGGAACCCTTCCTTGGCATGCCCAGTGTCTGGATATCATCCCTGTGTATGTCTGGTATCTTGGAATCCTTCCTGGACATGCTTGGTGTCTGGATATCATCCATTTATGTGTCTGGTGCCTTGGAATCCTTCCTTGGCATGCCCAGTGTCTGGATATCATCCCTTTGTGTGTCTGGTGTCTTGGAATCCTTCCTTGGCATGCACAGTGTCTGGATTTCATCCCTGTGTGTGTCTGGTGTCTTGGAATCCTTCCTTGGCATGCCCAGTGTCTGTCTATCATCCCTCCCTCTTGTGTGTCTGGTGTCTTGGAATCCTTTCTGGCATGCCCAGTGTCTGGATATCATCCCTTTGTGTGTCTGGTGTCTTGGAATGCTTCCTTGGCATGCCCGGTGTCTGGATATCATCAATGTGTGTCTGGTATCTTGGAATCCTACCTTGGCATGTCCAGTGTCTGGATATCATCCCTGTGAGTGTCTAAGGTCTTTGAATACTTCCTTGGCATATCCAATGCCTGGGAAGTATCTGTTGGTGTGCACAGTGTCTTGGAATCATTCACTGGCGTGCTGGTTGTTTGGGTGGCATTCCTTTGTGTGTGCAGTGGAATTCTTCCTTGGCATGCCAACTGCCTGGACATCTTTTCTCTTTGTGTCGAGTGCCTTGGAATCTTTCCTTGGCATTGTCGGTAATCTGGATATCATTCCTTTTCTTGTTCCTGCATTGTGTCTGGGAATTGTTAATTTGCCCGTGCTTTGTGTTGTAATCACTCTTTGGCATACCCTGTGTTTAGATATCATTCCTTTGCTGTTTCTGGAAATTGTGAATCTTCCCATGCAGTATCAAGCAATCCTTTATCGGCCTAGCCGATGTCTAGGAATCTTTGCTTTGTCTGTCCAGGGTCTGGGAATCATTTCTGTTCATGCTCAGGACCTGGTAGTCCTCTGCATGACTCTGTCTGACCTTGGAATCATTGCTTTGTATGTCTGGTTCTTTTCAATAATTCCCTTTTCCTGTGTGTAGAATCATTTCTTTGAGTGTCCAGTGTCTTGTTTCCGCCTGTTTCCTCTGCTTCTGCAAACTATGCGGTTGATTGCAATAGGAGTGAAAGTTGTGTGTTCTCCAAGCCTGGGCTGAACTCTCGAGGTCTGATGGATTTACCGTCCTGCCTGTCTGCGCTACACCGAAACCCCCGGAGGCTCTGATTATCTCTGGCAGCCCATGTCAGAGGCCTGGACATGCTCCTTAGTAGAGCAAGACCTTCAATATCCTCTGATTAAAAGTCAGGCAGCACCAGGGTAGCAGAAAGGGGTCTTCTAATGCTTGCTGCTGTCTCTCTGCCTGAGTTCCAATGATTGACATTTGCCTTAAGCAAATATGTCATTAGTACCGGTGGAGGTGATAAATAACGCTTACGATAAGCCTTCACGTGGGTTAAGGTGCATAAAGAAGATAAGGGACAATAAATAGTGTTATTGACCAGTTGGAAGGTCAATAATGAAAACCGCCTTTGGATCAGCGGCACTGTCGTCCGCTCCTCTCTTGTATTTGTATCTGCCCCCTTTATGCCCGCCTCCAGCAGTTCCTCCTGCGCTCATTGCCATGGCCTTGAATGAACTTTGTGTTTAGTGAAAGGTGTCATTGTAGTGCTGTACCACTAAGCATAAGGAACACTCAGAAGAGTCTCATTAGCCGCTGTTCCCAGTCTTGCAATCGTCCTCATTATGTTCAGAGTAGAAAAGCTATTGAGTCACAGGTCTGTGAGGGCAACAGGTGGCACACAAATGGATGTCTGAGGCGGTGAATGAATTAAATACTTATAGATTGGGGCACTGGGAACAAAGTCACCCCAAGTGTTTCCTGTTAGAGTGAGAGCCTTGCAGGATTTTCAAAGGATGACTTCAGGCCTGAAGCTTAGGAGGCTGGTTTCAGTGCAGATGTTTGAAGGGAAAGCAGAAATCTGGGGGTTCTTGGACTCCACTGTGTGTTCCTCTCTCGGAGAAACAGATTTTTGGGGCGATGTGAAGTAGGTTGTTGGCAGGTAAGTGTAATAATGTAACTTCAGGGTTTCTTAAATATACTTTATTACATCGTTACTTTAAGCTACATATAAGGATAACCACTGGGTCCCATCACCCAAGCTTAACTGACCTCGGGTAGAACACTCATACAGCATTCACACATCAACATCCCACATGACATCACGGGGTCTCTCATTCACAAGGAAGCACTTCACAACACATCTTCCTTTCAAATGACGCACAACCATACAACATTCACCAACAAGCACTTCACAACACACCTCCTTCCTTTCCCACACCAACGAAAACATCACAACACATCCCTTTCCTTTTTACAACCACCACTGGCCTGGGAAACACAACACAATACAGGGCACTCATACAGGACATCCACACCATGCATCTTTTTATGGAGAGATGCTACTCTAAAGAAAATAACTCAGGGACGCTATCCCTACTCTGATGCGGGACGCTATGCCTATATTGGTGCGGGGCGCTACCCCTGCTCTGATGAGGGACGCTATCCCCACTCTACTCAGGTACGCCATCCCTATACCGGTCCGGGGCGCTACCCCTACTCTGATGAGGGACGCTATCCCTTACGCTGATGCGGGACGCTATCCCTACTCTGCTGCTGGACGCTATCCCTACTCTGCTGCGGGACGCTATCCCTACTCTGCTGCGGGATGCTATCCCTACTCTGCTGCGGGACGCTATCCCTCCACTGCGGGACACTATCCCTACTCTGCTGCGGGACGCTATCCCTACTCTGCTGCGGGACGCTATCCCTCCACTGCGGGACACTATCCCTACTCTGCTGCGGGATGCTATCCCTACTGTGCTGCTGGATGCTATCCCTACTCATCACTACACTTCACGTTGAAAGGGACGCTATCCCTACACTTCACTTCAGGTTGAAAGGGACACTATGCCTACACTCCACTTCTCATAGAAGGCGCTACCTTCCTATATTGGGAACGCTATCGCTACACTTCATTTAGGATTGGGGTGCTACCTTCCTATATTGTGAACACTATCCCTATACTTCACTGCTGATTGGAGGCACTACCCTCCTCCGTTGGGGATGTTATCCCTACTCTTCACTTCACACTTCACTAAAAAGGAAAGGCGCTACATTCCTCTATTGGGAACGCTATCCCTACACTTTACTTCAACTATCAGACATCCCTACACTTCACTTAGGATTGGGGTGCTACCTTCCTATATTGGGAACACTATCCCTATACTTCACTGCTAATTGGAGGCACTACCCTCCTCCATTGGGGATGTTATCCCTACTCTTCACTTCACACTTCACTAAAAAGGGAAGGCGCTCCCTTCCTCTATTGGGATAGTTATCCCTACACTTTACTTCAACTATCACACTTCTGATATATTTGCACTATCTCACTTCTGGTATATTTGCACTATCTCACTTCTGGTATATTTGCACTTCATACCAACCTTCAACAATGGTGACCCACTTCTAAAATAGGACATTTTGAATTTCGAATATCTTATTACAGTAAAATCTATGAATCTCTAAAAGTCCATGCCGCCTTCTTACAGGCTACTTTTGCTTTATGTGCATACCTCTAAACTTCTATAAGTGCATTTTGCACTAGATAACATAACCCTGAAATGCCTCAACAGGTTACTTCTAGCCCACTCAGGCTCTCTTTCTTGCAACTTCAGGCATGCATCATGCTTCTCCAACTTTCTCACGTAAGACACTAACTGTGTTCTACAAAGTACATAAAAGTCCATTTATAGCTGCAAATGCTCAAAGGGTTGGGCTTCAATCAGTACATTTTAAACTTCAATACGTGTAGACCCCATATGCAGAGTCCCACTATCATTTGCTTCCTCATAAGAATACGGTAACTTCTTGCATTAACGTAGCCTTAACTTAATAACGTGACTCTACTGAAATACAAATCATCCGTAAAGTTCATAACTTTAAAGGATACATGCATATGATGACGCTTCATATAATGGCGCTACTTCTTCATGCCCATCACTTCTTTTAGTCTGGCCTGAGAAAGTTTGGGGAAGTTATACTGCATCAAATCCCCCAAAGTCATGTGGTTTCACTGCTCTCAATAGCACTTCTGCCAAAAAAAATCAATCATTTCTCATTGCTCAAAGGTCCTTCCCACTTATTTCTTCCTCCCTTCACTATGGGAACGTCATTGGGCTCAACATTGCAGTGACTTCTTCACACCTTTAGTTACCACGCTGCATCTGCTTTCCCAAATCTTCCTTTTGGGGACCTTCTTCCTCACTTTAGTTCTCCCTTCGCTTTGCTTCTACTTCTGTTCTTTGAAGCCTGCTTCTGCTTCAAGATATCACAGCGCAGGTGCTTATCTTCATCACGCAGCACCCTGGGGCCCATGCTGGGGTTTTCTCCACTTTACAACCCCCTGGACACTGCCCTTTGGAGCCTGCTTTAGCTTCACAATATCACAGCGCAGGTACTTATCTTCATAACACTGCACTCTGCCTCTGCTTCACACTTCATACATTTGGGGCCTGCTTCGCTATTGGGACTTCACTTCCCCAGTCACTTTGCTGCAGCTTCTACTTCAAGCTTCAACATTTCTCCTTGGGGCCTGCTTTACTATTTGGGACTTCACTTCAAGACTTAAATCCTCTGCTTCTGCACTGGGCTGCCCCTTCTTCTTTATTTGTGCCCTGGGCCTGTGCGGGGGCTTTCTTTACTTCTCAATCCCTTTGCTTTTGTGCTGGATGCCCCTTCCTCTTTACCTGTGCCCTGGGCCTGCGATGGGGCTTTCCTTACTTCTATGCCCCTTGCACTCTGCACCCCTGGGTGATGGGACTTAATTCTTATTGTTGGGGCAGTGGTTCCTTGCCTTCCTCTGCTGCTCCACCCTCAGCAGTCTTCTTCTTTGCGCAGGACCTTTGTTTCAGTAATCCCCGTCGCCAGTGTAATAATGTGACTTCAGGGCTCTTCTTCGGCTTCTTACATATATTTTATTACATAGTTACATTAAGCTACATATAAGGATAACCACTGGGTCCCATCACCCAGGCTTAACTGACCTCAGGTAGAACACTCATACAGCATTCACACATCAACTTCCCACATGACATCTCAGGGTCTCTCATTCACAAGCAAGCACTTCACAACACATCTCCTTCCTTTCCAATGACGTACAACCACACAACATTCACCAACAAGCCCTTCACAACAGTAAGCTCGGGGGATGTCGCGACGTGAAGGCTATATTTTGTTGCCTGTGTGTTCATGGTCCTTTCCATGGATGCATTTTTATGTGAGACGGCAGAGAGTACAGAAACCAGTTGGTAAGGGTATGTATGGAGCAGTGGGAAGTAGAAAATGATAACCGGGGGTTCCTGTGCCTTCAGTCCTTTTCAGCTGGGGGTAGTCAGGTCTACGAGGAGCTGTGTGTTCGAAAGGAAGGCGATAAGGACAGAGAATGGCCTGAATCTGGAGGCAGTGCAGGGAACTTGAGTGATAATGAATCGGTGATCCAAAGATTCAGTTGGGGGTATATATCGGGAGATGGTCCATGCTAAGTTGGCAGGAAAGTCCTACAGATGTATCTGAATTCCAGACAATGAATGTGTAGAGGTATCTGCAGTGAAGAGTGAGGTCTTAACTGCATGTGGGTAAACATTTAAAGGGCCCACAGTATTATATGAATGCATGGAGAGATGCAGTGTATCGCCACATGACGGCCTTCAGAGTCTGTGGGCCCCAATGTCATTGCGCATAAGGGGTGGGCTATCATGGCCATGTTAAATCACTTAGGCCAATTAAATTACCACTGTAGGGATTTACATGTCACCAGCCCTCGCAGCCATGACAGTGTATTCCTCTTGTTGCAGATACAACCCGCCCCCCCAAGAAGAGCGAGGAGGACGGGAAGGAGTATCACTTCATCGCCAATGAGGAGATGACCAAGGGCATATCCTCCAATGAGTTCCTAGAGTACGGCAGCCACCAGGGCTACATGTTCGGCACCAAGTTCGAGACTGTGCACCAGATCCACCAGCAGGGCAAGATCGCCCTATTGGATATCGAGCCTCAGGTAGGTAGGACATAAAACTGCACTATCTGTGTATTGATGCATTTGCCTCCAAACCTCCCATGAGTCATAAGCCCTATATCTGTCAATCCTTATGTTTTCTGTTTATTGGTGCATTTGTCTCCCAACCTCCCTTAAGTGTTAAGGCTTACATCTGCCATCTGTCTCGCCAACCTCCCATGAGTGAAAAGGCTTATATCTGTCAGTCTGTCTACTTTCTGTGTGTCATGCCATCTGTCTCTCCAACCTCACATGAGTGATAAGCCTATATATGTCAATCTGTCTACTTTCTGTGTGTCGTGTGACGTGCCATGTGTCTCTTCAACCTCCCATGAGTGATCGGCTTACATCTGCAAATGTCTGTTTTCTGTGTATTGGTGCATTTGTCTACCAACCTCCCTTGAATGTTAAGGCTTTCATCTGCCATCTGTCTCTCCAATCTCCCATGAGTGATAAGGCTTATATCTGCCAATCTGTCTACTTTCTGCTGGTTGTGCCATCTGTCTCTCCAACCTCCCATGACTGATAAGGATTATATCTGCCAATTTGTCTACTTTATGCTTTTTGTGCCATCTGTCTCTCCAACCTCCCATGAGTGATAAGGCTTACATCTGTCCTCTCTTTACTTTCTGCTTGTTGTGCCATCTTTCCCCACAGCCTCTCATGAGTGAAAAGGCGTATATCTGTCAATCTGTCTACTTTCTGCTTGTTGTGCCATCTGTCTCTCCAACCTCCCATGAGTGATAAGGCTTACATCTGTCCTCTCTTTACTTTCTGCTTGTTGTGCCATCTTTCCCCACAGCCTCCCATGAGTGAAAAGGCTTATATCTGTCAATCTGTCCACTGTCTGCTTGTTGTGCCATCTGTCTCTCTAACCTCCCGTGAGTGATATGGCTTACATCTGTCCATCTGTTTACTTTCTGCTTGTTTTGCCATCTCTCTGTCCAACCTCTCATGAGTGATATGGCTTACATCTGTCCATCTGTTTACTTTCTGCTTGTTGTACCATCTGTCTTTCGAACCTCCCATGAGTGATAAGGCTTACATCTGCCAATTTCTACTTTCTGCTTGTTGTGCCATCTGTCTCTCCAACCTCCCATGAGTGATAAGGCTTACATCTGCAAATCTATTTACTTTCTGCTTGTTGTGCCATCTGTCTCTCCAACCTCCCATGAGTGATAAGGCTTACATCTGTCCATCTGTTTACTTTCTGCTTGTTGTGCCATCTCTCCCGACAACCTCTCATGAGTGAGAAGGCTTATATTTGTCAATCTGTCTACTTTCTGCTTGTTGTGCCATCTGTCTCTCCAACCTCCCATGAGTGAGAAGGCTTACATCTGTCATTCTGTATGCTTTCTGCGTGTTGTGCCAACTGTCTCTCCAACCTCCCATGAGTGATAAGGCTGTCATATGTCAATCTATTTACTTTCTGCTTGTTGTGCCATCTGTCTCTCCAACCTCCCATGAGTGATAAGGCTGTCATATGTCAATCTGTTTACTTTCTGCTTGTTGTGCCATCTGTCTCTCCAACTTCCCACTAGTCATAGGGCTTACATCTGTCAATCTGTTTACTTTCTGATTGTTGTGCCATCTGCCTCTCCAACCTCCCATGAGTGATAAGGCTTACATCTGTTAATCTGTTTAGTCGCTGCCCATTGTGCCATCTGTCTCTCCAACCTCCGAGAGTGTTACGACTTACATCTGTCCATCTGTTTACTTTCTGCTTGTTGTGCCATCTCTCCCCACAACCTCCCATGAGTGAGAAGGCTCATATCTGTCAATCTGTCTACTTTCTGCTTGTTGTGCCATCTGTCTCTCTAACCTCCCATGAGTGATATGGCTCACATCTGTCCATCTGTTTACTTTCTGCTTGTTGTGCCATCTCTCTCCACAACCTTCCATGAGTGGGAAGCCTTACATCTGTCCATCTGTTTACTTTCTGCCTGTTGTGCCATCTGTCTCTCCAACTGCCCACGAGTCATAGGGCTTATTTCTGATAATCTTCCTACTCTTACCGTCTGTTTACTCCTCTGTCTCTCAAACCCCCATCAGTGAAAGACCTTGTACTTGACCATCTCCCTGTCCTTTCTATTGGCACCCCTATCTGCCTCTCCAAACCTTGAGCCTCATTCCAAGTATGGCTGTGCAGGAAAAAAGTAGTGGTTATTCCATGTCACTTTTCCCGCGCTGCCAAATTAGACCTTTCGGCAGATTTACAGCTGGCGGAATTACCAAAAATCCCCATGGAGTCCTATGTAGGGTGGTAGCCCCACATGGCCAAGTGATGCTAATGGTAATTGAATTTGGTGGTGATTCAGTGGATTTATGGCCTAATTAGCACCAGTTTCATAATGAGGTGCCTAGTCGTAACCTTCTCTCTGATATGATATATGGTATTTATAACGCGTCTGTGCGCAAGTGTTTCAAGGCATGATTTTCTGATCGATGTCCTTCGATCTCTCCCTTTAGTTACACGGCCATTCCTCGTCTTACTGCCCTTTTCCCAATCCCTGCATAATTCCTTTCCTGTTCGTGATTCACCTGAGCTACTTAGTTTAGCAAAGCACTGAGAATGAAACCACATCGATTTTTTATTATAACTTCCATCTAGTGATTTGATGCGCGTTAGGAACACCACATTGTTTATTTAATTGAATGTTGACTTTATTTGGTGAATTATTGACAAACATAATTGTTTTTAGGGGTTCCAGAAAAATGATCAGTAGGCCACAATAAAGGGTAAAATCACTAGGGAAATTGAGTTCATCTAGAAGGGCTGTGCAGTGCTACCGAATTTACAACAAAAATGTCTCCAGCATGAGGTCTATCATGGATTCACATGTTCATGAATATTCCCCGTCGTCAGGCCGGGAATCCTCGGTAAAAGAAAAAACTGTTTCACTTTCGTTTAAAAACTTGTCTTTCTACTATAAATCAATCACTGAGCTCTTGGTCATACTGTCAAGCCAATGACTACCCTCTTCCTAAGCCCCTCCTCTGGCAGCCATCTTAAGATCTTAAGATTTTTACAGCACGTTCAAGTGTTGTTTCGCTCTTCGAGCTTTCTGCATTTTTTACGCTTTTTTGGCTATGAAAACCCTATTTTTGTTCAATTGAGCCGTGTGCTCCATCGTTTCATTCATCCGATTAACGGGGACCCGTTTCTCAGCATCTTTCATCGCCCCTCAAGGGCAAGTGCATCAAGTGTGTCTTCTTGGAAGGTTCCAGAAGGCCTACACCGCACCAGATCTGCCCTGGCTTCTCCAAGCACACGATGAAGGATCGACACGTCCGACTGGTATTGTGACTAAAAGCCAGGGCCTCTACCCGTGTGTTCCACAGGGGCATGACTCATCCGGATCCAGCCAGCCAGAGCGGGCTTCTAAGTCCTTTGAGGGCGCTTCATCCGTGGGGGCCCAAAACAAGGCCATGCAACGCAAGTCTGCTTTCGTTGGGGTCGCCGCCAAAAGTGTCCCGCGACGGTCGGGGCACGTTCATCGTCTCCATCAGCCTCAATCTTCAGCCATCGCTCCAGCTCTTCATCGACGAGAAAGTCAGCTACCCCGGGGCAGCTGCGAGAGAAACCAAATAAGGCCAAGCAGGGCAAGGTGTCCATCCTGCCAGTTAAGGCCCAGGTGATCCAGGCCAAAACGACCTCTTCTATCGAACTGGTTGCTGCCATCCTCCTGAAGGCGAAAGGGGCTATCCCGGTCCAGGGTTCCCTGGTGGTAGTCAGGGTGGCTCTTCCTCCCAGGCGATAGGCTTCAGCCAAACTAGTGGAGAAGACTCCGGAGAGGAGGATGCCGGACCTCAGCCTGAAGCCGACCCCTTAAGACCCGAAGAAGAGTGGAGGGGGGTGTAAGAGCTACAGGGCACAGATATTTTTTTGTCTGCCGAGGAAGACATAGTTTCCGTCCACACCATCCTGGAGGAGATTGGTGACAACGACGAGAACATTGTGGAGTTGCCTGCCGGAGGCCGCAGCGACGACGACATAGGTGCTGGGCCCAGCGACCCTGTCCCCCAGGCACCTCCTAGAGATCTGTCGCAGGATATTCTCTCGACCCTCAACACACTGGTGTCAAAGATTCAGAAAAGGATGCTGACGGCACCACCAGCGACGACTCTGTTGACACTGGAGCCATCACCGCCGATGAAAAGGAGGAGACATCCTACACCTCCACTCCAACCGTCACTGCCCTCTCCCCTAGGTATTCATGATGGACACCGATGATGTTGGTGGAATCTCTCTGCCACCCAGGGCTTCTCCGCCAGACGAAGTGGGATCCTTCCACTCCATGATCGCCCATGCGTTGAAACTCTTCAAGCTCACCCCGGAAGAGAAGAAGAAGGAAGTCTTCCTGTATCAGCATCGGGAGGCGAAAAGGAAGACCATTCTGTCGGTACTGCTCCTGGACGACATCTGGGACGAGGGGCTGGCACTTCTGAAGAACGCCACATCAGCCCCAGCAAAGAGGGACAGACTAAGAAAAGAAATACTGGGTGCCAGAGTCTGCACCCAAATGTCTGCAGTTGCAACTATCGCCGGACTCGGTGGTCTCAGCTGCAGCTAGGAAAAAGTTGTCCAACCTGTCATCATCAACCTCTGTTCCCCCGGATGGCGAGTGGAAGAAATTGGATGCTGTGGGACGGAAGGTCATTTACTCGGTGGCGACGACGGTTAAAGCGGCCAACGCCTTAGCGATCCTGATCGGGTACGAACGGGAGCTATGGTACAAGATAGCTCTGATCCTGGATTTCCTCCTGAGGACAAGCATGTAGAGGCAATGGAGATCCTTTAGGAAGGTGACGTGGCGTCGGATCACGCCATCACCCTGGCCCTAAACATTGCGGACACAGGGTTCCGCCAGATGGGAAGCGAAGTTTGCCTTCGTCATCTTGGCTGGCTGTAGGCCACCAACTTCAGACAAGAGGTCCAGATGAGGGTTCTAGACATGCCGTTCGACGGAGATAATCTTTTCGGAAAGGCAGTCGATTAATCTTTTCAGGCCATCAAGACTGACACAGAGATGGCCCATGCCCTGGGCACGCTGCAACAGCACCGTCCATCCTTTCGTCCCTCAGGAGGGAAGTCGAGTAGGTCTTTGAAGAGTTTCGGCAATGGATCGTCCTCTTACCGCCAACTCTGCCTTTTCGCAATCCAGGAAACCTTCGGGGGTCGTCCCAAGACCTTCGGAGGTGGGTGCCATCATCGTCAAGGCTCCCAGGATGGCGCACAAGCCTACAAGCAGGACTTAACTTGCCAGGACGTCAGGCCCTCACCCATGGAGGCCGGCTGGTTAACTTTGTCAGCATGTGGGAAAACATATCCACCGATCGCCCACAGACACACTTTGGAGTTTCCGCTGAAGTGTCTGAGAATACCACTGGTGGCCCGACAGGAACAACACATCCTTCAGCTGCTGCTGGAGGTTCGGGCCATGTTAAGAAAAGTGGCGATAGAGCTGGTTCCAAATCAACTCTGGTGCTCTGGAGTTTACTCAAGATACTTTCTGGTAAGAAAAAAGACCGGGGGATGGAGGCCCATTTCTGACCTATGACGACTCAACAAGTTTATCAAGTCCCAGAAATTCAGGATGGTCACATTGCAGCACATGCTTGGCCAACTGGAGGAGGGAGACTTTCTGTCGTCGTTGGATCTGGAGAACACGTACTTCCACGTCCCCAGTCGCGTAAAACATCGCAAGTTACTGCACTTCGTCGTACAGGGGAAGCCATACCAGTTCAAATCTCTCCCCTTCGGATTGAAGTCAGCACCCAGAGTCTTTACGAAGTGCCTGGCTCCAGTGGCGACCCATCTGCTACTACAGGGAATTCATGTGCACCCATACCTGGACAACTGGATCATCGGGCCAAGTAAAAGGACATTGCCAATCGATCACACGTAGAGGACCGTCCGGCTGCTGATGGATCTGCGGTTCTCAGTGAACTATGCAAAATCCTGCTTGACTCCATCGCAGAATGTTCCTGGGGTCCAGGCTCAACATGGTATCCTGTCTGGTAGCTCCGTCGGAGGAGAGGATAGCAGCCATTTTGGGCAAGGTGCAACGGCTGTTGGCACTGAAGATCGCCATGGTGAAGACCATCAAATCGCTGCTCTGCATGATGTTGTCATGTATCTACCTGATCGGGCTCTGCAGGTTGCGGATCCAACCGCTCCAAGAATTCCTGAACTCCAATTAGATCCAGGTGTCTCGAAGCTTCAAAGACAGGCTTGTGCTCAACGAGGAGTTCCGTCGAGCGATAATGTGGTGGGAGCCGGTCACGATGGACGCTTCCCTGGAAGGGTGGGAAGCACACACTAGATGTCTACACGCCAGAGGCCTGTGGCTTCCGGAAGAGAAGGCGCTACACATCAACATCCTGGAACTACGGCTGTGTTTTGAGCTCTCAAGTCATTTCTTCTGTCCCTCAAGGACAAAGTGGTGAGGGTCTTCACGGACAATACCACCATGATGTTTTACATCCGGAAGCAGGGGGGCACCAGTTCCCTGGCGCTCTCCAGAGAGACGCAGGAGTTGTGGCCTAGGGGATGTCCTTTACACTGACAGGAGTCAAAAACACTGTCACTGACTCCCTCTGCAGGGCGCTGTGCTCTTGCCACGAGTGGGAGCTTTGGTAGGATCAAGTGAGCAACGTATTCCTTAGGTGGGGCAGTCCCCAGATCAATCTGTTCGCGATCTGTTTGCAACGGCAACAAACACCAAGTGCCAGAGGTTTGCCAGCAGGTTTCCCCAGCCGGGGCGGATGGGGGACACATTCTCCTTCCCTTGGGAAGGCTTTTTCCTATATGTGTTCCCTCCATTGCCGCTGCTACTATGAGTCATCAGTCATCTCAGCCGGTGCCGGTGCAGGATGATCCTCATTGCGCCAGCATGGGCAAGGCAAATCTGGTACCCGGACCGTCTCAGCATGTCAGCGTCCCCTCCAGCCAAACTACCAGTGGTCGTGGATCTTCTCGCCAGGGAAGGAGGTGCAATCCTGCACCACAACAAAGGATCCCTGAACCTGAAGGCCTGGCTCCTGCAGCACTAGAGTTTGTGGGTTACGAGCTGCCTGCGGGCTGCAGGGAGGTCCTCGCCAAGGCCAGATCGTCATCGACTCTGAAGTGCTACAGACACAAATGGAAGCGTTTCGCGACTTGGTGCTGGTCGCAGTAGACTAATCCTCTGAGAGTCATGGCCCCCAAGGTCTTTCCGTACTTATTGTCATTGGCTAAATCGGGTCGGGCGCACACCTCCATCAAGGTGCATCAGGCGGCTTTCTCCCGCTACACCAGGTCTCAGGGACGATCTTCTCTTTGGTCGCACCGTCTAGTGAAGCAGTTCATCAAAGGACTGTACTGTTCGTTCCCGCCGGTGAAGGCACCTGCCCCGGCGTGGGAACTCAACGTGGTGCTCACTAGGCTCATGGGGGCCCCATTTGAGCCGATGCATCAAGCTCCGCTGAAGTTCCTGTCTTGGAAGACCGCTTTCCTCATGGCCATCACCTCTGCCAGGAGAGTAGGTGCGATCCAGGCCCTGTCCTGCAAGCAGCCTTACTTGACTTTCCATGACACAAGGGTGGTGCTGTGGACGCACCCCTCCTTCGTGCCCAAGGTTCAATTGGAATTTCATCTCAACAAGCCCTCTGTGTTTTTTCTGACGCCTTCGTCGCCGGCTGAAAGGACTTTGCACTTGCTGGATGGCGCTCGAGCGCTGAGGTTTTATGTAGCCCGCACAAAGAGTTTCAGGAAGACTTCTCAGCTTTTTGTGAACTTTGGTCCTGTGAACCATGGGAAGGCCTTGTGTGAAGCTTCCATTTCCAGGTGGCTCTCCGGCGGCCGCATCACTCATTGTCACCGTTTAGCAAACCGACTGCTGCCTGGGTGTCCGAAAGCCCATTCTACCAGAGCCAACGCTGCGATGATGGCATTCCTGTCTGGTGTGTCCCTGCTGGACATCTGCAGCGCTGCTACATGGAGGTCTATACACACCTTCACGAAATTCTACGGTGTGGACAGGGATTCCAGGGAGGAGTCCAGAGTTGGCCAAGCAGTGCTGCACAACCTGTTCGCTTGAAGGTGAGCCTGGTGAGCAGATCAGAGTCATTGCTTCTTTTGCGCCTTGCCACCTCCTGTGGTTGCATGTGTGTACTGCTATGTATTCTTTATGCATGAGCATGTGAATCCATACCAGACCCCATGCTGGAGAAGGAACAAGCTAATTACCTGCAACTGTTGTTATCAAGCACGGGTCTGGCATGGACTCACATGCGAAACCCCCGCCTGCCCCTCTGCAGCTCTTCTCTTGGTCCTACTGTCACTTTACGTGCTACCAAATCTGAAGATGGCTGCCGGAGGAGGGGCTTAGGGAGAGGGCAGTCATTGGCTGGGTCAATATTACCCAGAGCTCAGTGATTGGGTTATAGGAGTAAGACAGTTTATAAACGAAAGTGAAACCGTTATTTCTTTTACAGAGGATTCCCGGCTGATGACATTGAATATTCATGAGCATGTGATGAGAAATGCAATGCGACAGCATGGCATTCTACGCAGACCTTCTCCAAGCTCTAATGAGCATATCATGTGATGAGAAATGCAATGCAGCAGCACGGCACTCTAATGAGAAATGCAATGCAGCAGCACAGCACTCTAATGAGAAATACAATGCAGCAGCAGGGCACTCTACACAGACCTTCTCCAAGCTCTAATGAGCATATCATGTGATGAGAAATGCAATGCAGCAGCATTGCACTCTAATGAGAAATGCAATGCAGCAGCATGGCACTCTAATGAGAAATGCAATGCAGCAGCACGGCACTCTAATGAGAAATGCAATGCGGCAGCATGGCATTCTACGCAGACCTTCTCCAAGCTCTAATGAGCATATCATGTGACGAGAAATGCAATGCAGCAGCATGGCACTCTAATGAGAAATGCAATGCAGCAGCACAGCACTCCAATGAGAAATGCAATGCAGCAGCACGGCACACTACGCAGACCTTCTCCAAGCTCTAATGAGCATATCATGTGATGAGAAATGCAATGCAGCAGCATGGCACTCTAATGGGAAATGCAATGCAGCAGCACGGCACTCTACGCAGACCTCCAAGCTCTAATGAGCATATCATGTGATGAGAAATGCAATGCAGCAGCACGGCACTCTAATGAGAAATGCAATGCCGCAGCACGGCACTCTACGCAGACCTCCAAGCTCTAATGAGCATATCATGTGATGAGAAATGCAATGCAGCAGCACGGCACTCTAATGAGAAATGCAATGCAGCAGCACGGCACTCTACGCAGACCTCCAAGCTCTAATGAGTGTATAATTGGATGAGAAATGCAATGCAGCAGCATGACACTCTATGCAGACCTTCTCCAAGCTATAATGTTTGGATTATATTGCATGTCAGGATAGCTTGGGACAATATCTAGGTAAATGTCTTTGACATCCATGCCACCTACTCTATGGTCAGCGTGCGCACCTGTAACAGATAGCAGCATTTCTGCCACCTCTCAGGAGGTCACAACGACTGTAAAGTCTCCTAAAGCCAGCTTGACATTTGGTAGCTGTGCCGAGCACATGCTCTCACTTAAGTACAGGGGATGGGAAGTCAAAAAATAAGTACAGATTAATAAGTATTTATTTTCCTTAATGTGACATTAGTTCCGCAGAACTTTCCACATAATAAAGGGTGATGTCTAGACACAGACCTGGCTGAAGAGGTGCGTGGCCCATTTCAACATGATGGTTGCCCCCCCCCCCCTCCACCCCCTTGCTTTGAGTGGAAAACACTCTGGGGTACCCGTGTGGTGCATAGATCATAATGTAGAGAAATGCGGCAGGGGATTAATAGCCGCCAATTATAATGAGACAGCAAACCGGCTTGGGCTGTAACTCTAAATGCCCACTGATAATCACCTTGTGGTTTTGTATTGGTTCTTCCACATCAGTCACCTGAAACACTTGAGTTTAGGCGCGTTATAAATGCCCTGTCATATCAAAGAAGAATGTATAGCTTTTCAGTGGGCGTTTAGTGTTTCAGCTTCCTGCTGGCTGGCCTTCTCGTGATATTCGGTGGCCATTATCGCCCAGGTGTATTTCTTTGCTTTAAATGTGCCCTTCAGGCCGTCACTTCAAGTGACACCTGACTCCAGCAAATGAAGCTAGTAACGGCGGCGCTGCAAAGCGCACATAGAAAGCAATCTAGTGATCTATGCCTGCTGACTGGCAACACGGGAGCAGTTGCTGGGGACCTCCTTCAGACTCAAGGCGCCTTTTCACTTGAAAGTGTTGAAAGGCCCTGACGCCGTCCCTGTCTAGAGCGGTAAATCCAAAATGAAAAGGATCTATTATGTGATCTAGTTAATACAGAAAGCGTAAGCAAAGAGCCCCATGAGAACTTGCGCCACATAATGGTGGAATGTGGGGCAGACTTTTCTCCATGGGCTCTGTAAATTTGGTACAAGAGGTTTGGGACAGACTGTGTGGAGGGAATGAGGTTTTGTTGACCGCAGAGGTAATTAGATTGTTGGACGAGCTTGGCCTCACAAGATCTCACTAGGAACCGTGAACTATGTGTTGTAGGTATCACAAAGAAAATTATGACTCGTGATATAACTACAGAGTAGGACTGTATATGTTGGGGTGATATTTAATTAATTAGTTGTGATTATTTTATTGGCTTATGCACTCTTTTAATGAATGCAATGTTTATGAAAAATGTCTGCATTGAATATTTATTGAAGAGTGCATTAGTGATGAATGAATGGTATTTTAGTTTTTTCTTTTTTGTTTTTTGTTGCTTAAAAAAAAAGATAAGATTGTTCATTTTTATTGTATTTATCTTGCTAATGTTGATATGTAAAAGTTCATATTTTTAACACAAACACAATTAAAAAAAAATAAGAAACGAGAAACAAAGGAAGATGGAAATGAAGAACAAATTAAAAAGCATGAAAAGGAACATCTAAATAAAATAAAAATAACTATAAAAAGAACTCAAAAAGCGCTTGATTCTAATAACACAACACAAACACCCAAAGAGGACCCGAAGTATTGGAATTGGCTAGCTGGTACTCTTGCTATAAAACCAAAACTGTAGCCATCCAAAAATGCACAAGCAGATCAACGCAAAATAGGAAGTTGGAATATTAGAGGATTCCGTCACCTTTTTAATGATTTCAACTCATCCTTAAATAACATTGAAATAATATGCTTACAAGAAACATGGCTCAAAATTGCACCCTGTAAAGATGGATATATTGTGCTATGTAATCCAGCTAAAGGAGGCCTACTTGGAAGACCTTCCGCAGGTCTATTAACCTTAATTAAAAATGGGTCTGGAATAACGGTGCTGGAATCCACAAACATCAACTCGAACATACAGGCTACTGAAGTGCAATTCCAGTCGGAAACTCCAAAATCTACACAAAGATTGCTAATATTGAATGTTTATTGGAACCCTGTAACAAATGAAAGCGAACACTTCATAGATCAAATAATGGAATGCTTGGATAGCAAAAGAGAAGCACACCAAGATCTGAATATCATCATCTGTGGTGATCTCAATGTCAACTGCTTTGAAAATCAAAAAACAACACAAAATGGAATAAATCAAAAATGCAAGCGAGGGAAAATGTGGAATGATGAAATGGAAGCGAGGAGATTCCATAGATTAAACGAAACATGAAGGGAGATATACCGCCATCCAAGACCTGGACTAACGGCAATGTGAGTATCATACTGGACTATATGTTTGTCTCTGAACAGCTGTTAGCGAAAATCCAAAGTTTCAAAGTAACACCATCAACTCACAGCGAAAAAAAAGAGCGAAGGAATAAAAGAACTGATTCGAAAAAGGAAACAAAAATACAAACATTGGCAGAAATCCCATAAATCTCAGCTGTATCAACAGGATGATGTAACCATGCAAAAAGTCATGAACAGCACAAACAGCAGGACATTATGGGACCTACTAAACGAAAGACATTCAACAGCAGCAGCACTTATGAACCCAATATCAGAAACTGCTTGGATGGAACATTTCACAAAATTGTTCAATGAGACGGAAAAATCAAACTTTGAAAAGAACACAGATGAAAATGAAACCAGAGCCTGGAATATCCCATTCGATAAGGAAGACATAAAGTTGTTAATTCTAAAAGCAAGCTCCTCAAGAGCTCCAGGGCCAGATGGCCTATCGAATGCTGTACTAAAAGAAGATCCCGAGAAATGGGCAATTTATTGTGAAAGCCTGTTCAAGAGAATTGTTATGCGAGACCAAATCCTTAATACATGGAAATCGGCTATTGTCGTTCCTATTTTCTAAAAAAATAATAGGATTGAACCCAAAAATTACCGCCCAATTGCCTTGCTAGATTGCGTTGGGAAGATGTTCGCCACCCTTCTGCTAAATCAACTGAAAAAATGGATCAAAGACACAAGCATGTACGATAAACGGCAGTCAGGTTTTGTTGAAAAAGTAGGGTGTAATCTAAGTCCTCTGATATTGGGATTGATGAAAAAAAGAGCGTATACAAACAAACAAAAATTATACACAGCCAGCATTGACTTACGTCAAGCCTTTGACAGTGTAAATAGAAATCATCTTTGGGAAAAACTAGCCTCTAAAGGCTGTCCTACAGACCTGCTGAAAGCAATCAAAGAACTGAGTGCCGAAACTTCCATAAGAGTAAAATTAGACCAAAGTGGCACTCTGTCAAAGGACATAAAAACAACAAAAGGCCTTAAACAAGGATGGCCGCTAGCAGCCACTCTTTTCTGCTTTTACATTGAAGATTTGCAATACTGCCTGGGAAATAGTAGATCTTTTCCACCAAGATTAAATGGCAGACTGGTCAATAATCTGCTATATGCAGATGATCTGATAATACTAGACCACACACAAATTGGTCTTCAAAGAGCGCTAAATCAGGTCGAAAAATATATAGAACAAAAAGATCTAGAAATAAATGCAGACAAGATGGAAATATTGATATTCGGTGATAAAAGATGGAAAAAAAAGCAAGAACGAGAAATGGACAGTGAACAAAACACTAATAAAACCATGCGATGAAATGAGATACTTGGGCATCCAATTAAGTGGAATAAAAAATGAAGAGCCCTGGAGAAGGATGTTAAAGACAAAAACAAAACAACTAACAGCACAAGTGAAAATCATTAACAAAAGATACGGAAAGGTCTCCCTCCAACCTGTTATAACATTCTACAGGCTTAAAGTGATACCAACATTAACATATGGAGCAGAAACTTGTATGAATATTCCGGAAGAATTCTGGAACACCCTAGAAGGGCTCTTCTGGAAAAATATCTTACCAATACCAAAAGCAACACCAATGACGGTAATTCGTCATGAACTTAGCCTGACTGCTTCATATGTACACATCTGCGACAATAAGCTGAAGTTGTACAGAAAAACAATGACTAACCTGACGCCTCCTCAATTCGAAGTATTCTGCGAAAACAACAATTTCGAAGAAAAGGTAGTGGAAGACTGGAAAAGAGACAATGAACGAATTCTAAAAAATCTAACCCTGGAAATTCGAACATTGGCAGAAAATCCAATAGCCGTCAAAAGAATGTTATGGGCCAAAGACTGGTCAAATACGGAAACAAAAAGAGCACTGTCAAAAACCCATACACTCTCGAAAACTAATTGGGGTGTAATGTCTATTATACCGAACTACTTGAGAAAATTCCCAAACTGCAAGCAAAGAGATCTGCTGTTGTGCTTTAGATTGAATGTCCTCCGAAACAAAACAACAAAGGCAAGATATACCAAAGGAAAGATATGCACGATGTGTAGATTGTGTAAGAAAAGTGAAGAATCCCTCAGTCACTTGGTATTATTTTGCCCTAAATTAAGAGATCTCAGAAATTTGTATCTAAACAGCAACATCGTTGATTTATGCGGCTTAGACTCGGAGAAGTGGTGGAGTCTAATATGACTGTCGAACCCCAAGAATAAAATTTGTAACGGTCATATTTTTGGAACAAACCCTTAAAAAGCTAGACCCTTGCGATGAAGAAGATGCAATGCAAAAAAGCTAATTGGTGTAGCTAGGAAGATGTACTGTTTTATCGTAAAATCTGTTCAAAACTTTGTCTTTAAATATTATTCAAGTACCTGTTGTGTATTTTAAAGGTCTCTATCAAGTTGGATTTTAAATTTTAAATGTTATTTACTTTGTTAAGGGTTTGTTTATTTTGTTTTGATCTCTCTTCTGTATTTTCTTACGTTATTTTCTTATTTAAGTTAGATCTCTTTGTTAGAAATGAAATTTTCATTTTCTTTTTCTGATTGTGAAAGGTTTGTAATAAACCATATACACTTAAATAAAATAAATAAATAATAATAATGAAAAAAAAGAGTAAAAATGCAAGTTGCGCAAGTTTACTTGTTCAGCTTGAAAGGTTTTTTATGTCCTTAAGGCGGGTGCTTCATGGCGAGGCAGAAAATGCATAGAAATCAAGAAACCTATGAAACATCGAATACTGTGGCAATATGCCGCGAGGTGCAGGCCGACCCTGTAGGTAATGGGTCCACCGCCCAAATTAAGGGCCCGAGCGCAGCTACACAGGTGCTAATGGTGTCTTTTAAAATAAATAAGAAAATAAAAATAAACGTACCTTGCAGGCGTGTCCCGGCGCCAGAAGCAGCTGCTGTTCCAGAAGTCCGTTTGTCGTGTCGATGACTGTGTTGTCATCAACATGAAAAAAGACTTCGCAGATAGCGGCACTAAGCTGGCCCGGGCCGCACAACAAAGGTACATTATTTTTTTTTCTTTAAAAATAAGACACCTTTATCATCCGTCTAGGGAGCTACACGGGTGCTACGGTGAAGGGGGAGTGGGGAAGGGAAGTGCCCGACACCATTGAAAATGCTCAGAACGCGGGCTTTCCTTAGTGAACACAGCCCGCGTTCCGAGCGTTCTCATTGGTTGGCGGCGCCTCCCAGGTTGCTAATGAGCTTGGATTACTTTACCCACTATCTGCCATTGTCAGACATCCTCCTGTTCTTAGAAATGCCAGGAATATAGCCACCTGGCAACCCCCTTTTCGTCTACTTTCAAAGCCCAGAGAGATCAGATCTCCTAGCGGGCATCTGGGCATCGCGGGAGATGATCCCTCGTTCCTCCGCTGTCCATCAGCCTGGGAGGGCGGACGTGCGATAGAGCAAATATTAAGAGAAGGCCTCCCATTTCTAATCTGCAAAGGCACACTGATAACTTGAATGGCCTACTCTGTACGTCTGGCACGCTGTCTCTGTACTTGGTCTCCTTTTCTTCTGGCTGCTTTACCAACATATCCTCTTGCTAGCCATAACTGAAGGACTTTTCAGGGACCCAAATAATGTTTATGCCCTACGAGGGTCCCTCGCTACTTCATGGCACACCATGTACCCACTTTTCTCTGCTTAAGTACTCTCACATAGCTGGCTATGGAGGCTTACTGGTTGATGGAATACTTTGCCTAATTAAAAGGGGGGTGTTCCCTGCTTTTCTTGACCAACCATCTGGCTAAAATACATTTTGCTGAATATTTTACCTCTTTTCTTTACTACACAATAGTTAAATGGTGGGTTTGGGTTAGGTATATAGAAAGGGGATGAAATGGTAGGAGAGCGGTTGCAGGGGGTCTCCCTGCACTTTTTGCAGTTACAAAAACAGGCAAAATGGTGACAATAAATTTAGCAGATCTAATTTGGCCAAGAAAGGTCAAAGAAATGTCATATATCCAAAGGGGTGTGTACAGACATGATAGCATCATCTTTCTAAAATCCAGGGCAGAGTGAGAGTGAGAGAAAAAGAGCTAGAGGGATGGAAGAGGGAAGGACCGCGAGGGAAAACTCAAAAAGCGAGGGATAGAATGACAGTGAGAGAAGGAAAAGAGAGAGCTAGAGGGTAGAGGGATGGAAGAGGGAAGGATTGCGAGGGAAAAATCAAAAAGCGAGGGAGAGAATGACAGTGAGAGAAGGGAAAAAGAGAGCTAGAGGGATGGAAGAGTGAAGGACAGCGAGGGAAAACTCAAAAAGCGAGGGAGAGAATGACAGTGAGAGAAGGGAAAAAGAGAGCTAGAGGGATGGAAGAGTGAAGGACAGCGAGAGAAAACTCAAAAAGCGAGGGAGAGAATGACAGTGAGCGAAGGGAAAGAGAGAGCTAGAGGGATGGAAGAGGGAAGGACCGCGAGGGAGAACTCAAAAAGCGAGGGAGAGAATGACAGTGAGAGAAGGGAAAGAGAGAGCTAGAGGGATGGAAGAGGGAAGGACCGCGAGGGAGAACAAGATGAAAAGAGCTGGATAAAAAGTGATAGCAAGCAAGAGAGACAAAAGGAGAGAAAGAGCTAAGGGGAAAGACAGAGATGGAGACAGAGACAGGACGTGGGGGAGAGAAAGACAGCGATGGAGAGGAAAAAGAGCTAGAGGGGTGGAAGAGACAAGGAAAATGAGAACGCAAAAAAGGAGGGGGAGAATGACAGTGATAGAAAGAATGCCAGAGAGATAAGGGAAAGAGAGAGCTTGAGGGAAGGACACAGAGGGGAGAAACAAGGTGATAGAAAGCGAGACAGATGGAGATAGAGAGAGGGAGACATAGGGAGGGAGAGAGCTAGAGGGCTGTAAGAGGGAAGGAACGCGAGGGAAAACTCAAAAAGCGAGGGAGAGAATGACAGTGAGAGAAGGGAAAGAGAGAGCTTGAGGGATGGAAGAGGGAAGGACCGCGAGAGAAAACTCAAAAAGCGAGGGAGAGAATGACAGTGAGAGAAGGGAAAGAGGGAGCTTGAGGGATGGAAGAGGGAAGGACCGCGAGGGAGAACAAGATGAAAAGAGCTGGATAAAAAGTGATAACAAGCAAGAGAGACAAAAGGAGAGAAAGAGCTAAGGGGAAGGACAGAGATGGAGACAGAGACGGAACGTGGGGGAGAGAAAGACAGCGATGGAGAGGGAAAAGAGAAAAAGATCTAGAGGGGTGGAAGAGACAAGGAAAATGAGAACGCAAAAAGGGAGGGAGAGAATGACAGTGATAGAAAGAATGCCAGAGAGATAAGGGAAATAGAGAGCTTGAGGGAAGGACACAGAGGGGAGAAACAAGGTGATAGAAAGCGAAACAGATGGAGACAGAGAGAGGGAGACATAGGGAGGGAGAGAGCTAGAGGGATCTAAGAGGTAAGGACAGAGAGGGAGAATGCAAAAAGAGATAGAGAGAATGATAGTAATAGAAACACTGCCAGAGAGAGAAGGGAAAGAGAGAGCTAGAGGGATGGAGGAGGGAAGGACAGAGACTAGAGAAACATGGTGATAGAAAGCGAGACAGATGGAGATGGAGAGAGGGAGGCATAGGGAGGGAGAGAGCTAGAAGGATGGAAGACCAATCTCCAGCGCAGACTTGGTTGTTTCTGTGACTTTCCCCCAGAACTCCTGGTCAGATGGGTGGTGGTTCCTCTGGTGTTGGTACATTCCCAACACTCTTGGCTGGGGATTAGATTCCTACTGTAGATCCGGGTGAGCGCCCAGTGCACCCTGTTAAGCGGCTGAATCTGGCAAGCTTTATTCACCAGTCAAGTGAAGTGAGGCAGATCTTGCTGCAGAGATCCGACAATATTAAAGTGTCTGCACCATCGCCATCCAGCATCCTCCTGATATAGTACAACATAGATGTTACCATTGACATCCTCCCCGTGCTTGGTCTGGAGCCGGCCTGACAAACATCCTCCCCATGGTTGGTCTGGAGCCGGCCTGAAAAACATCCTCCCTGTACTTGGTCTGGAGCCGGCCTGACAAACATCCTCCCCATGCTTGGTCTGGAGCCGGCCTGACAAACATCCTCCCCATGCTTGGTCTGGAGCCAGCCTGACAAACATCCTCTCCATGCTTGGTCTGGAGCCAGCCTGACAAACATCCTCCCCATGGTTGGTCTGGAGCCAGCCTGACAAACATCCTCCCCATGCTTGGCCTGGAGCCAGGCTGACAAACATCCTCCCCAAGCTTGGTCTGGAGCCAGGCTGACAAACATCCTCCCCAAGCTTGGTCTGGAGCCGGCCTGACAAACATCCTCCCCATGCTTGGTCTGGAGCTGGCCTGACAAACATCCTCCCCATGCTTGGTCTGGAGCCGGCCTGACAAACATCCTCTCCATGCTTGGTCTGGAGCCAGCCTGACAAACATCCTCCCCATGCTTGGTCTGGAGCCAGCCTGACAAACATCCTCCCCATGGTTGGTCTGGAGCCAGCCTGACAAACATCCTCCCCATGCTTGGCCTGGAGCCAGGCTGACAAACATCCTCCCCAAGCTTGGTCTGGAGCCGGCCTGACAAACATCCTCCCCATGCTTGGTCTGGAGCTGGCCTGACAAACATCCTCCCCATGCTTGGTCTGGAGCCGGCCTGACAAACATCCTCTCCATGCTTGGTCTGGAGCCAGCCTGACAAACATCCTCCCCATGCTTGGTCTGGAGCCAGCCTGACAAACATCCTCCCCGTTCTTGGTCTGGAGCCGGCCTGACAAACATCCTCCCCATGCTTGGCCTGGAGCCAGGCTGACAAACATCCTCCCCGTGCTTGGTCTGGAGCCAGACTGACAAACATCCTCCCCATGCTTGGCCTGGAGCCGGCCTGACAAACATCCTCCCCATGCTTGGTCTGGAGCCAGCCTGAGAAACATCCTCCCCAAGCTTGGCCTGGAGCCGGCCTGACAAACATCCTCCACATGCTTGGTCTGGAGCCGGCCTGACAAACATCCTCCCCGTGCTTGGTCTGGAGCCGGCCTGACAAACATCCTCCCCATGCTTGGTCTGGAGCCGGCCTGACAAACATCCTCCCCATGCTTGGTCTGGAGATGGCCTGACAAACATCCTCCCCATGCTTGGTCTGGAGCCAGCCTGAGAAACATCCTCCCCAAGCTTGGTCTGGAGCCGGCCTGACAAACATCCTCCCCATGCTTGGTCTGGAGCCAGCCTGAGAAACATCCTCCCCAAGCTTGGTCTGGAGCCGGCCTGACAAACATCCTCCCCATGCTTGGCCTGGAGCCGGCCTGACAAACATCCTCCCCATGCTTGGTCTGGAGACGGCCTGACAAACATCCTCCCCATGCTTGGTCTGGAGACGGCCTGACAAACATCCTCCCCATGCTTGGTCCGGAGACGGCCTGACAAACATCCCCCCCCCCATGCTTGGTCTGGAGCCAGCCTGACAAACATCCTCCCCAAGCTTGGTCTGGAGCCGGCCTGACAAACATCCCCCCCCCATGCTTGGCCTGGAGCCAGGCTGACAAACATCCTCCCCATGCTTGGCCTGGAGCCAGGCTGACAAACATCCTCCCCATGCTTGGTCTGGAGACGGCCTGACAAACATCCTCCCCATGCTTGGTCTGGAGACGGCCTGACAAACATCCTCCCCCCCCATGCTTGACAAACATCCTCCCCAAGCTTGGTCTGGAGCCGGCCTGACAAACATCCTCCCCATGCTTGGCCTGGAGCCAGGCTGACAAACATCCTCCCCATGCTTGGCCTGGAGCCAGGCTGACAAACATCCTCCCCATGCTTGGCCTGGAGCCAACCTAACAAACATCCTCCCCGTGCTTGGTCTGGAATTGCCCTGACAAACATCCTCCCCGTGCTTGATCTGGAATTGCCCTGACAAACATACAGAATATCATTGGGTTCAATAGAACCTTATATTTTTCTGCTGACAAAAAATGGTGAGAATGACTACCCGTGAAAGCAGCATGGCGACAGCCTGAAGAAGCGATGTGTTTGTAATTCGGAACAGATTCTTAGTGACCTTAGGGATCAAATATATACGCAGTGTGGAGAGTATTTAGGTTTGGAGATCAGAGCTAGTATCTGGAATGTTGTTAGCATCTGGCACTTGCTAAATTCTCCTGGAAGATTGCTGAGATTACAGCAAGTAGCTAGACTACCCTGACCAGCTGTGGATCTGGACTTTTGAGAACATGTTTTCTGCTGTTTGAGTGCAGTGAACACTTGAGGGGTTAACCGTATTTTCTTTTCCCGTAGACGCTAAAGATTGTTCGAACAGCAGAGCTTTCCCCCTTCATTGTGTTTATCGCGCCAACGGACAAGGCTGATAAGGTAAGCTGCTGCTACAGGACCTTCAACTGTTGGAGGCTTTAGTTGGACAGAGGGAGGGGATCAGGGTAACATGCATGAGGGGAGGAAGGGCCTGCATAGTTGATTATTGTGGGATCAGACCGGTGCAAATTTAAATCCGATCATATCAATGATTATAAGAGCTGTGTTGCTCACTCAAATTCTGATTACAAATTGTGGTAGATCCTGGATTGTGCTGCTAATGTTCTGCCTGTATGCTTGTCAAAGGTTGTGTGCAATCCAAACTGCCTTTGTTCTCCTGCAACATGTTGTGTCTAGTAAACTAGCAATGCCCTAAATACACAACCAGAAAGCAGATCCTGCAGGGCAGGTGATAGCACCTGGGCCCAAGCAGTGAATTAACATTTTGAATCGCACTGACACTGCTTAGCGGATACCAGTGTCATGCTATCGGAAGCTTACCAAAGATGCCTTACATAGGCGTTTCTAACCCGTCACCCCAGACACACGTCCCTGGCCTACGTTATGATTATCCCTTCTGTTCTGTGACTCTTCAGAAATGGTGGTTAGTCAACTGGATTAGAACCCTCAGAGTCATTCCACTTGTGTTGGCTTAACCGTCAAGCTACTCTGCAGCCCTTGGTGCCCTGCTCCATGGATTGACAATGTCTCCCTGAGGCCCAGCGAACCGAGACATCCGAGCGACTTCTCTTGACAATTGAGGAGTCAGAGTAAGATCCAGCAGCTTCCTGTCACTAGTGCAAAGGAATCAGAACCACATGAAGATCAATACTCAGGGTACCTCCCACTTGGCAGCATTGGCTTCACTTTACTTAATTTACTTACTCCGCCCTCTGCCTATGCTCTGTGCTAACTGTGAAGTTCTTTTGCCTCTTTACTTACTCCGCCCTCTGCCTATGCTCTGTGCTAACTGTGGAGGTCTTTTGCCTCTTTACTTACTCCGCCCTCTGCCTATGCTCTGTGCTAACTGTGGAGGTCTTTTGCCTCTTTACTTACTCCGCCCTCTGCCTATGCTCTGTGCTAACTGTGGAGGTCTTTTGCCTCTTTACTTACTACTTACTCCGCCCTCTGCCTATGCTCTGTGCTAACTGTGGAGTTCTTTTGCCTCTTTACTTACTACTTACTCCGCCCTCTTCCGCCCTCTGCCTATGCTCTGTGCTAACTGTGGAGTTCTTTTGCCTCTTTACTTACTCCGCCCTCTGCCTATGCTCTGTGCTAACTGTGGAGGTCTTTTGCCTCTTTACTTACTCCGCCCTCTGCCTATGCTCTGTGCTAACTGTGGAGGTCTTTTGCCTCTTTACTTACTCCGCCCTCTGCCTATGCTCTGTGCTAACTGTGGAGGTCTTTTGCCTCTTTACTTACTCCGCCCTCTGCCTATGCTCTGTGCTAACTGTGGAGTTCTTTTGCCTCTTTACTTACTCCGCCCTCTGCCTATGCTCTGTGCTAACTGTGGAGGTCTTTTGCCTCTTTACTTACTCCGCCCTCTGCCTATGCTCTGTGCTAACTGTGGAGGTCCTTTGCCTCTTTACTTACTCCGCCCTCTGCCTATGCTCTGTGCTAACTGTGGAGGTCTTTTGCCTCTTTACTTACTCCGCCCTCTGCCTATGCTCTGTGCTAACTGTGAAGTTCTTTTGCCTCTTTACTTACTCCGCCCTCTGCCTATGCTCTGCTAACTGTGGAGTTCTTTTGCCTCTTTACTTACTCCGCCCTCTGCCTATGCTCTGTGCTAACTGTGGAGGTCTTTTGCCTCTTTACTTACTCCGCCCTCTGCCTATGCTCTGTGCTAACTGTGGAGGTCTTTTGCCTCTTTACTTACTCCGCCCTCTGCCTATGCTCTGTGCTAACTGTGAAGTTCTTTTGCCTCTTTACTTACTCCGCCCTCTGCCTATGCTCTGTGCTAACTGTGGAGGTCTTTTGCCTCTTTACTTACTCCACACTCTGCCTATGCTCTGTGCTAACTGTGGAGGTCTTTTGCCTCTTTACTTACTCCGCCCTCTGCCTATGCTCTGTGCTAACTGTGGAGGTCTTTTGCCTCTTTACTTACTCCGCCCTCTGCCTATGTTCTGTGCTAACTGTGGAGGTCTTTTGCCTCTTTACTTACTCCACACTCTGCCTATGCTCTGTGCTAACTGTGGAGGTCTTTTGCCTCGCACACTGACAGGAAAGGCTACCTATTGGAGCTATTAGGCTCAGAGACTTTAGTGCCATCTTTCTTTGTGGCTATGAAGTTTACAAAACTTATATCCATTGTGAAACACCGGTCCGATAGCAGCACAGCGAGTATAGCGCTCACTTTGACACCTTTGCAGAGCCTGCTGACGCAGGTTCGAATCCCAGCAGGGCCAAACTCAGCTTTTCATCCTTCTGAGCTCGATAAATGAGCAACACACACCATGGGTAATAATAAGCAGCGCTCAGATACCTGAGGGTTCGTAGCGCTATATAATTGCTAAATTATAAAATTATAATTATACCTATCGAAGAAGATAGCCACTTGTTTCATAGTGTTAATATCGAATCGCATACATGATTCTGCCCTCTTGAGCATGTCTTCCTATAACCACCCAAACCCCAGCATCTACTTAAATACTGTTACAGGTAAGTAATGTTTTCTTCATCCCCATTTTGCCACTCGCCTATATCAAAATGTGTCAATGCTGCCTCAAGAGGGGGGTTGCTCTTAAACTCTCCATTGATTTCTCTTTTAGAAACCTGCAATTCATATGGCAAAGAGGCAGGGCCCGATTGATCTGTAGAAAAGGGGACATGATAGCACCCCCAAGGAGGAGGCTATCCCTTTTGGATATCAGACCCGCACATTTGAAATAATGGCATAGATCGCATCACTCAGTCTACGTCTTCACTAAATGCAGTGTCTTCCTGAGGCTATTTTCTCTTGATATAAGAGTATGGGAGTGCCTGTCCACGCATAGGCTCTGGGAGGCTGCCCTGGGGCAGATGGGGCAAGGAGTTTATTGTAGAGTAAATGGTAACCTAGGACATTGTATCTAGGCTACAACACGGGCTCCTTGTCATCTTTGGATACTGTGGTGGCCTTGGGGAGACAGCGTCCTGTGCTCAAGGGTCTTCTGGATCTGAGCCATGAACCGGTTCCTCATATTTGAGAAAGGGATATATTCCTTGATGGGGTCTACCTCTACATTTCATAAAATGTGAGGCCTATGGCTTGTCCAGTTAGGTATAGAGAAGGTGATTGAGCCCTTAATGGGGATCAGCTGAGTGGGAGAGTCCTAATAATCCCCTGACGCCTGATAAACCTTCTTCCCAAGACTTCTCATAGTTGTAGTCACACTTTCTCAGGATTGGTGGCTTATGCATTGTTTTCCATCCTCTTTTCGTCCTTTCTTCCCCCTTGTGGCCTTTTCCTTCTTTCCCTCATGTTTCCCCTTCCCCGTGCCCTGCTAGCTTTGACTGTCACCTGTGCCTTCAACCAATCTCTTGTATCACCCGCTTTCCTTTCTTCACGCTCCCTTTTTCTGTCCTGTCTTCTCTCCTATTTCCTCCTTCTATCTCTTCTGTTCCCCTTCAGCACTTCAACGTGTCCTGGTGGCTGCATACACGCTTTGCAAGCATCTCATATTACATTCTTTGTACTTCTTCTATTTTCCATATTCTCTTCTATTTACCCTATCTTGCAGCCTCCTTCAATTTGTCCTTTTCCACTTCAGCGCTCAAAAGTGGCCTAAGAGCGCAAAACCAACACAACTAATCCCCTTCGCATTATCTGTAACTGCTGCGTCCTAATACCCCTGGGTCAGGTGCGCATTATTAATGAATAAACTAAACTAAACATAACATTATAAATAGGGGACCCACGCATTATGTTTAAAAGGGGATTTGCGCATTATGTTTACAAGGGGATTTGCACATTATGTTTACAAGGGGATTTGCGCATTATGTTTACAAGGGGATTTGCGCATTATGTTTACAAGGGGATTTGCGCATTATGTTTACAAGGGGATTTGCGCATTATGTTTACAAGGGGATGCAGTTGACAGAGAAAAATGTGAAACATTTTTGAGAGTTCTATGATCTGCCAGTAGGTGATAGAAGGTGGTAGAAGAGTCTAGCATATGTGTCTTTAAAAGAAACCCAAATTGAAGAACCACTGTTACAGGTCACTTATTTTTACTCTTTAATGTGTGCAGTGTGAGGACGCTCATCGACGTCTCCTGTTTCTACATACACCGCACTTGCAGTAACAGATCGCTCTGTAAAATCCCTTGTCTTTCACCCCTTTGCAGATGGATTCCTTGAAGCAGCTGTTGAAGGACTCTGATGCCATTCGCGGACGCTACGCCCAGTACTTCGACCTTGCTCTGGTGAACAATGATGTGGAGGAGAGTGTGGTGGCCCTGCAGGAGGCACTGAAGAATGCCTGCTCCACCCGCCAGTGGGTGCCAGTCTCATGGGTCTATTAAAAAGCCATGTCCACCCACTAGCCCCCCCTCTCCCCAGCAATCATTGTGGGTGATGTGGACCCTTCATGATGCAGCATGCTCTATGGGGGATTGCCAGCACAGCAGACCATGGGATAAAAGGTCCCTTTAACTGCATCATCTCCATCTTTTTCCTGTTATTGTCCAAATACTTACGGCAGGGCCCTGGTCCAGTGTACTAATCTAATGTCATCCTGATATAAAACCTTGTTCTCAATGTCTTACACCCCCCATGCTGTTGTCTTGATATAGGGCCCTGGAACTCATCTAACTCCAAACTCCATGTCATACTCGTTGCATAAATGCTGTACCCATCTTGGGATGTAATCCAACCACAGACACCATGTCATGATCAATCGTTAAGTGTTGGACCCACAATGGGGCTCTCATCTAATGCCACACTCCACATCTGGTCAATCTGTAAATGGTATGACCCCCTGTGGCCCCAGGGCGATCACTAACTCCAGAATCCATGTCATGGTCAATCTATAATTGTTAGACTTATGTCTATGTTCCTTATGCTCTCTTCTAATTCTGAACTATATGTGGTGATCAATGTATACCTTTAAGGAGCACTATGGTGCTCTCATTTAATTCCAAACACTATGTGACAGTCCAACAACATATGAGCCCAGCATCTGCGGCATATACAAGCTACAGAAAGACTATTACTGTGTAAGTAACATCTGTACTACATATCCCACAATGAGGGTGACAGCAGCTGTTGCTCCCCCCACTCTGGGTTGGATCCCCACCCCAAGAGTCTCATGTTTCTCCAATTCATGCACCATGAATCAACTGTACCATAAGCAATTCTGCCCAGGTACTCAGCGTTTGAAAACCAATCACTAGGGCAAAGACGCATCCTAACCAATTGCTCTGGCACCCTCATCCCTCCTTATAGGACACACAGTAGCGAGAATGATAGGGCCTTTTGCATTTGATGCACTACACAAGTGGCATATGCGTGTGGCCCAATGCCGCTTCCCCCCAGAGAGCAACGGACATGTCCCGTTGGGTCATCCTTTCAGCGCTCTGTCATTGAACCTATCCTTGTAGTGAGGGTCACTTATCAATCATCCTGATATCCAATCATTGGGATGGAATCCTCCCAGGAACCGATAAGCAGACAGTCGTAGCATGTGAACGGCCTACAGTGGCACCTAGTTGGGTTGCGAACCTCCATGTCAGACTGGTATTTCACATTGCTTGGACATGGGGCCATCCAGGTGCATATTGGGTGTCGGACCACCATTCCAGCGTGCACCAACCAATCTTATCTCTATAAACATCCTTCAAGAAAAGGCATGCAGTCTTCCTTAAAAATCTATATTTATCCTGCCCTGTGATGGGCTGTGCAATCCGCCTGCACACACATAGCATTCACTCACACATGAGGAGAGATCATGGGTGGTTCTGCAGGATCACTCAACTGTTTCACTCCCACAGATCATATCTGGGCTGGGCAGGTGGGTGGTAGTGCTGACCTACTGGCAGGCTCTGACTCAAAGCAATGCTTGTGTTGATTGGGCTTCATATCAGGTGTGCAAACAAGGGAGCAGATGGTCAGACTGGCAGTGAAGGCTGCAGTCTGCGAGTACCTGGGGCAGGACTAATAGTGACTGCCCAGCATGAAAGAGTCTCAAGTTTACATTATGCATAGAAACTTTTCCAGCAGAAGCTGGAGGAGACCCTGACGTCAGCTCCACCCATCCTGCATGCCCAGCTAGGAGGGGTGATGGAGGGTCTCATCTGCTGACTTTACTTCCTTTGTCCCCGGGAACTGCGCCAAGCCTCTGCGCATGTGAGCTACGGTTACTGCACTGGCTGTTTAGAGCTCCGCTATGCCAGACCGGCACCGCTTTTCCCAGCTTCCCCCTCCGGGGGAGTGTTCATTGAATGTTTAAAAACTCTGCTGTGTTCATTTGACATTATGTGCAATTGTTGAGGATGCCAAAAAAATACCACGTGCAATGTTATATTCTCTATAGTAAACTGCAGGGAAAATGGTAGCAATAAAAGTATTACATTTGTTTTGCCTTTATATGTTCACGTGGCCTGATTTCTGCACTTGGGGGATCAGCGCCTCCTGCTGGTGGTGTATATGGAGCAGCCAAAGAGTGACAAAGCTGGTCTGGATCATGTCACGGATTGTGCAGCAGCGCGCCTTCCAGAAGCGCTTCCACTGGTTTGAATGCAGGATTCATGCATAAATGTTTGATTGTGCTCAAGATGAAAGGAGTCAAAGCAGGTAGGATAGCTTCCTCCCAAATGATGATAGTGGCTCAGGTATGGGGGGGGGGAATTCAAACACCCCCCCATTGTATACACTCAGTTTATTTCAAGCTGTTAAACTCATTGTATACGCATTCTTTAACAACAGTATTCTACTCAGATTTACAAACTTTTAAAAAATCCCTTCTGATATTTATTTTTATTGTTTTTATAATTTATAGATTTTACCACTTTAGAAAAAACCAAAAGCATGAAAGTGGGTACATACAACTCGCCACTTAAGCTTGCATGGGTTGGTATCAATTTAAACTTGAATACTCAAATACAACCCATCTAAAATATTTCATATATTAGCGCAATTATCTCTTAAACTTACTCTGGTGTCAAACGCTAACAAAATCTAAGACAAGAAAACATGAGAGAAAGAAAAAATGCACCTCTCTTCCTATCAGAAGCTTCTCCTTCAGTTACAAAGGTCTAAAGAAAAAGAGTAGTACTACATACCGTAATAGATCTCGCCTAAGATTTTTGTGTCTAAAATAATTGGCTCCTGTCAACTACATTTGTACATTTTGAATCCAATGTTCTGCCGCTGTTTTTGCCCTCGGCTTCCATACTTTTAATATCTGTTTTTTGGCCTATGATCAGAGCCGTACAGACAAACCACCAAAGACCTGGAGAAGCAAAACCTGGATGGATCTTGTTAAAACCAAACCTACTATCATGCCAGTCCCATCCAGGACCTCCTGAAAACTCTAGTGCAGCTTCGGAATCAATGCACTCTAACAAGGTTTCCTGGGACCAAGGAGTACACCAAGAAGATATATTGAGTTCAAGCCCTTTATTGTGGGAAATACTTACAAGGGCCAACTTAAAAAATGAGAACTTTTGAAGCAAATCAAAATCATCAGGGTGGCTCTTCTCCTTTGTTATCAAGGTCTCTCCACCACCGGCACACCTCTCTTAATTCCCTCCCTGGCTCCCCAGGCTTTCAACCCTTTTTCTATCGGCCCCTTGGATGTCCGTCCCCATCATTACAGTTTCAAAGAGGTTTTGACACTCCTTCATCTGAGAGATCTGTTTTTGTCTGGTTTCCCAAACCCTTCTTCTGATGATTGTCCAGTTGCAAGATTTCCAGGGTCCCATACTGTGACCAATTGGATTCTGCCCTGCAGGAGTACAAGGCTGAGTAGGGGTAAAAATACCCACTCAGTCTTCATACTTCTACAGAGCAAGAGCTAACACAATCATAAAGGTAAAACAGGCCCAGTTAACAGATATACCTACTTCGCCTTTTGTGGTCACATGGGCAGAGGGAAAGCTATGCTCACAAGAGGGGTGTGAATGTGATTCAGTAGAGACCCAAACAGCAAATCATCACAGTCCAAAATAAAGGGAATGTCCAATCAAGTTTCTATAACAATAGATATAAACCTAATAAAATACACCATCTTCAGAATAACTAATAGAAAAACACTGCACAAAACCCACCCCTAAGGAAAGAACAGAGAAAAAGCACAGATTGCTCAATGCAGCACTCGGGCGTGTAAGGCAAGTAAAACCCACAATGTTCTTTAAAAAGGATATGTCTTATTTGCAAAAAGGTAATTAATGACTTAAGCAGTCTGTATGGCCCATAATGTGACCAGGGGGCGTCGTTAATAGTCAATAGTACATTTTTGCAGTTCTTGGTGGCCTGGCAGTGTCAAATCAGACTTCTTGGCACTTGTGCAAAGATCGTGAGAGTACAAAAGACATCAACAGAGGGTGCTGGTGGTTCAAACATGTTGAGCAGTTCTGGACACAGGGCTCCAAACAGTTAAATGGTGAAAATACCAGAATCCAGTCTGTCCTTGCTCTCAAGGAGCTGTGAGTTCCAATCCAGGGGCTCAAGGACAAGATGAGTCCTTTTCACATGCTCCCATACACAGGGGAGGCTGGCACACAACGGCAGGGGTCCGTCAACACTGTGAGGTCCTGGGTACCGCTGTGGCTAGCAGAGAGGCAGGTCTGTCTTTAGCAGCAGGTCACTTTTCAGGTTGCTGCAAGTTCTACTCCAGGGACTCGTGGTATGATAAGTCATTTATAACGCGCCTGTACACAAGTGTTTCTAGGCGCAACAAGACACAGGAGGGAGGACAGAGAGTGGACAAGACAAGCAATCTCACTAGGCCTTGTGTCATTCATTTCATGCGAGTGCGAGAACGAGAAGTGCAAGGGGAAAGGGAGGGGGAAACAGGGCAGCAATGCTCTGAGTAAGTGAAGCCAGGGCAGTGTGACTCTGGGTAGTGCAAGGAGGCAGGGGACTGTATGGTTCCAGACAGCCCGTAAGTGCGTGGTAGGCCCAGAGGCAGTGCAAGGGTGACTGATCAAGAAAGAGTATGGTATCCAGGGAGACTCTTGAGAGTAGCCAAGCAACCAGTAGGTACGGCAGACAAATAGGTCAGCAGGGGAGGGAGAGAGAGAAAGAAGAGCAACGTTTTGAGGGGCTTCCGAAACTTCAGCTGGTCCGGCTCAACTTTGAGAGTGGCACAGAGGCCATTCTTGAGGGAGACACCAGCAGAGGAGAGAGATCGAACCCCCCACGCATAACAAGATAATTCCTTGTTTTTAGGCTGCCAAGCACAAGGCAGACTGACATACAACTGCAGGGGTACTTCAACACGATATGGTCCTGGGTACCGCTGTGGCTGGAAGAGAGGCATGTCTTCATCAGCAGGTCCCACTCTAGGTACTCGGGACAAGATGAGTCCATGTTCTCGGGCTCCCAAACATCGGGGAGGCTGGCACACAACTGCAGGGGTCCTTCAACATGGGGAGGAGCTGGGTATCGCTGTGGCTGGCAGAGAGGCGGATATTGTTTGTCAGCAACAGTTTCACCCCCGAATGGCCCCTGGCGATGGTTAGGGGACAGAGCTTGCCTCTGCCTTGGAACACCTGCCTTCACCTCACAACTGGAGGACTCTAGAAAGGACTACTTTCCCAGCAGGGTCCAAACGAAATCTTCTTTAACGGTTGAAGTCCAAATGATGATTCAAAGTAAGGGTGTGAGACCCCTTCTTTTAAGGTCGAAAGCCAACAGGTGATTGGATTAAAGCTAGCCTGCTTTAGAGGTACAATCTCTGCTCTTGAAAGGAGTGGACTTTGGCCTTCTGACATCACACTCAGTGTGCTTTGTGCTACAGGCAGCGGAGGGGACAGGAAAGAAAAAGAGAGGCAGAGGAACCTTCCTCAGTAGAATCTTCCCAAAACTGTACAGATCTCTCTCTGGTTACACTAGCCCAACCCCTTCCCTTCTCAATAGGATCAAAGGTCTTGAGATATGCAGCACCCTGGTGTGAGGCTACTAACTTTGAATGGGTGTGCACCTTTGATGCCTGGGCCTGGGGCAGCAAGCCTGCTGTGTGGCTGTCCCTGGCAGAGGGTGTTACCTGCCCTCACAAAGAGGAGGCATGGCCATTCAGGTTCCTGCCCTCTCATTGGACAGGTTTCCCATCTGGTCAGAATACACATCGCCTTCCACTGCTGAGTTTGTCTCAGAAGAGCTGACCTGTGTAATATCATAATTGGATGTGTCTGCAATGATCATACGTAGTGCCGCACTTCATGCCTCCACTCAGGTTATCCTGCCACCATCATGGGCTATTTATGATCATCATACCTTTGGTACAAGGGTGCATATCTTAAATGCAGCCCCTCTGCTGCAAAGACTTGGCTTCCACTGGAGCTGTCAAATGGGCAAGTGACCTCTGAACCGGCTCTGTTCCACTGGTGGAGCATGCACTGCAAATCGGGGTACTGATGCAGTGGAACGCAGTTACACACTATGCAATTGGCATGGAGCCTATAAAGGTGGAATCTGATCAGCAGATGAACCTTCAGAGATGGAATGACCTGCCTCATTATATTATTTGATAACAATCAAAAAAGCCAGGGCTTTCACACCCCTGCCCGATAGCAATTCATCACACAGCCCACAGCCAAAAAAGGTTGCACACCACCCTTCTAAGGCTCGGGCTCATCCTCCAGGAAAGAAAATAATTGAATGCCATCTGCACAAGCCTGTTGAGGTCCAGTGTCAGGCAGCATGTCCTTTTGAACTCTCTGTATAGAGATGTCCCAATGCTCAAGCTCTGGACTCTTCTCAACCATGGTTCAGCTTCTCTTCGCTTAGATATGTGATCTCTCTCTGGCTGATCCCATCCTCAGATGCCAAATCTTGGACCCAAGGATGACATGGGATCCGCTGACCCCATCCCCTCCGCATTTCAGGCTCACAGGCTTCGACCCTCATCTTCTGAATTGCCAAAATGTGAATAATCATTCTTGGTGTCCCTCCTGAAGTGGTATGTCATTGCTGGAACTTGAGATGGTTACCTAACAGCGTGCACAGCGACTCTGGAACAGCCCACCGCCTGCTGCAGAACGGCTTTTTTTGTCCCAGGGTATTATCTTCCTGACTCTCCGGCACTCCTGGCCAACCTCTTCTTTGTTCCTTTCTCTGTATCTAGACTCCCTCTTCATCATCAACAGACCTCTGTGGGTCTCACTCCAAGAGAACTCCACAAACTGCTCCTTTAGGCACTTTCACAGTAGGAAACGCGTTCCTGCTAAAAGCCGCGATACATCTGCACTACGGGCCTCCCTTGGTCTCCGCTACTTGCTTGCCTAGATTGGCTTGCTTATCTGCTACTGCATTTCCGTTTCTAGGAAAGACTTTTAGTGAACTCTGAAAACCTTTCTTGAAACTGTTTTATTTACTTGGAGCATTGTGGCATATTTTTTTTTTTTACAAAGTTTACTTACCTTTAAGTGTAATGAATATTCTCTTGCCTTTTCCTATACAGATAATATTTTTATAAACATATAGTGTGTGAATATTCTCTCATTTAGAATGAAGGGAGTATGTACTGTACCTGCCAATCGCCACGCTCCAAATCCTGCGTTAGGCCTGGACTGTTGTCTTGCGACTAGCACCTAAAGGCCGAAACTTGACAGCAGACTGGTCAGCGAGAGCAGCCAACAAGGAGAGTTGGAGATATGACTCTACCCAGTGTCCCTCCTGTTCCCTCTCCCCTTGCCTCCCTGATCTTAATGTAACCTCCGGGACTCCTCCCATTCCTTCGACTCCTACTGTGTGGTCCTCCCTAGGGCCGACTAGGCCTGCCAAACCATCCTGTCCAAGCTTCCAAAATGACTTTTCGCGCCTTCTTCTAAGTCCTACCTCCAAAACCTGATGTTCCTGCCTCCTTGTCTGTATCACCTTCCCCTCCCAATGTAACCCTATTCCTCTATTCTCTGCCTCTCAGCACCTGGCTTGCTCCGCTTTCTTGTCTAAGCCGCAGCCTCCTCCCCTTGACATTACCACTCCACCGTCTATGTATCGCCTGTGTCGCCTGATGTTTCCACCACTTATGCATCCTGATGTCTCACCGCCTGATGTCCCTTTATCCCGCCACTTCCTCCTGCTGTCACTTCCTCTGGTACATTGGATCTTGCAACCTCTTCCTGACTTCTACCCTCTTCTCCTGATGCCTTCACCGCCTCACGCACCCTCAATATTAAATCGCTTAGCTCCCCCCATCTCCCCCTGCTCCCGACTGCTGTTACCTCCTAAACCTCCTCTGTCTTTCCAGCCTCTGCTTTCTTCAACTCTCGCCAGTCTCCAGCCGCCAATGAACTTTAACCTCCTGCACCTACAACCATACAATATCTAATTGGGCTCCCTGCTTTTTATAGTATTCTCCATGAGCTCTTAGTGCGTGGCTGCGCCTGTGTTTGGTAATTGGGGCGGGATTAGGATTGGCGGCTGCTGCTGGGTGCACCGGGTAACACGTAGACCAAAGTGGGTGGACAGAGCTTTCATTGGGCCTATCCACCATCTTGGATCCGTGCCCTCCCTCTGTGCCCCCCCCCCAGTATGGCTGCCTGTGCAGAGCTCATAGCGTGTAATGGGCAGGAATTGGAGGCTTGTGGTAGATGTGCAACATTGCACCCTCGGGGCAGGAACGATCACCTGGGAACAAAGAGCTAGTAACATTGCACCCTCGGGGCAGGAACGACCACCTGGGAACAAAGAGCTAGTAACATTGCACCCTCGGGGCAGGAACGACCACCTGGGAACAAAGAGCTAGTAACATTGCACCCTCGGGGCAGGAACGACCACCTGGGAACAAAGAGCTAGTAACATTGCACCCTCGGGGCAGGAACGACCACCTGGGAACAAAGAGCTAGTAACATTGCACCCTCGGGGCAGGAACGACCACCTGGGAACAAAGAGCTAGTAACATTGCACCCTCGGGGCAGGAACGACCACCTGGGAACAAAGAGCTAGTAACATTGCACCCTCGGGGCAGGAACGACCACCTGGGAACAAAGAGCTAGTAACATTGCACCCTCGGGGCAGGAACGACCACCTGGGAACAAAGAGCTAGTAACATTGCACCCTCGGGGCAGGAACGACCACCTGGGAACAAAGAGCTAGTAACATTGCACCCTTGGGGCAGGAACGACCACCTGGGAACAAAGAGCTAGTAACTGGGAACAAAGAGCTAGTAACATTGCGTCATTCATCTGGAAACCACAAACATGCAATTTGCTAACAAGTGTAGGCCTCTGAAGCTCTGGGAGAGACTTGTTGGGGATATGAAATAAGTCCACTGATAAAGTCAGCGTAAGGGAACCTGTATCAGAACAAATGTTATAACAGGTGAATAAATTAAACTAGCTCTGGATAAAGGAGAGTGTTTGTTTGCATTCAGAGATCTTCTGGCTCCTCGGCAGGGGAGGGGGATCCCTAAAACGATCCCACCTGATGTTTCTGGAGTATTAGGAGGGGTCAAAGCTAACCGGGATGTCCTGCCGTTGTGATTGTCCTCTGCCTTGTGGCAGGGATGAAGGGAGGGCAACAAAAGGACCCACCCCATGCTGCCCTTGGATCCAACATCCATTGTCTCAAGGTGGCAACCAACTCCCCAACCCCGAGTTATTCACTTGGCGACCCCTAGAACCAGGCAACAGGCTTTGTCACAGAACCCACTCCAGATCCATAATACCTGCATGTATCTCTCCTTCTCCAGCATGGGGTCTGGCATGGATTCAGATGCTCATGAATATTTCCCATCATCAGGCTGGGAATCCACTGTAAAAGAAAAACAGTTTCACTTTCACTTACAAACTTTATTTCTCCTCTAAACCAATCACTGTACTCTGGGTCATACTGCCCCTCAGCAAATGACTGCCCTCTCCCTAAGCCCCTCCTTTGGCAGCCATCTTCAGATTTTTGCTGCACGTTCAAGTGTTGGGGGTCCTTGAGTTTTGCTCCATGAGCTATTCTACGGTTTTTGCGCTTTTCTGCGGAAAAAAAGTCCTATTATTGTCAGAAAAGGCCTGTGTGCTCTTCTCTCCATCTGCCAACAAGTGGGGATCCGTTGTCAGTGAATTTCAGCACCCCTCCAGAGCAAGGATAGTCGAGTTTTCACCAAAGTTTCCAGAAGGCCATCGGGCCTACTCTGCCTCTTTGACCATGACGGAGGAGAAGAAGGAAGGAAGTTCTCTTTTCAAGATCTGCACCAGATGCGGACTGCGGAACGTGTTTGTGGAGGACAAACACCTTCAATGCCTCTACTGCCTTTACCCGGACCACAAAGAAGGAGTTTGCAAGATCTGCCTTGGCTTCTCCAAGAGAACAATGAAGGATTGACACAGTAGACTGGCGACGTGGCTAAGCGCCAAGGCCTCTGCCCCATGCCTCAAGCAGGGTTATGCGTCAGCAGGACTGGTCGGTCCGAAGAGCAGGCTTCTAAGTCCTTTGATGGTGGGGGACCAAGACAAGCCAAGCACTGCAAGTCCGCTTCCGTCAGGGTCACCGCACAAGCAGGTCCCTCGATGGGTAGGGCGCGATCAACTTCACCATCTGCCTCCATCACCAGCCATCGATCAAGCTCCTCCTCAAAAAGGAAGTCGCCCAACCCGGCTAAGATGCATGAGAAGTCTGAGAAGCCTTGGGTGGAGGAACAGACAGCCCACCTGCCCAAGAAGGCCCAGGCGGCAGAAGAGAAATCGTCGTCGATGATTGAGCTGGTGTCGGCTGCTCTCTCAAAGGCCAAAGAGGCTGACCCCGTGAAGGAAGCCCCTACTGCACCCAGGGTGTCCCTGCCCCCGGAGGCAGAAGGCCTCAGCCGGGGCAGTAGCAAAGTCTGTGGCATACCAGAGAAGAGGATGCCATCGCTGAGCCCAGCTCAGACCCCACAGGGTGCAAAAAGGTGGGGTCGAGGTGATGAAGTCCCAAGCCGGCCACAGGCCGTACCTCAAGCCATGGATGTTTCGTCCACAGACAACGAGGACAGGGAGGATGATGACAGCGGCGACGCTAACAGCGACAACGGCGTGGGCATAGTGTGCCCGCCATGAGATGTAACCCTGGAAAGTTTTTCAACTCTACACACGCTGGGCTCAGAAATCCAGAAGAAGATGCTGGAGGCACCGGCTATGGTAGCTCCGGAACAGCCTCTGGCTAAAAAGAGGAAGCATCATCCAATGCCCCCACATCAACCTCAACACCCGCGCCAGGTGCCCCCCCCCCATCTGACCCAGATACGTGGACGGCCATGGCGACGACGATGACGACATCGTCACGGCGGGCAGATCGCTGCACCCGAGGGCTTCCCCACTGGATGAGGTGGGGTTGTTTCATGCCATGGTCACCAAGGCTTCCGAGCTTTTCCAGCTGATGACCGAGGAGACCAAGAAGGAGGGCTTACTATACCAGAGGCGTGAGGCCAAGAGGAAAACCATCATGGCAGTGCCCCTCCTGGATGACGTGTTGGAGGAAGGTCTAGCCTTCCTAAAGAAACCTTGCTCGGCCACAGCCAAGCTGGATAGGCTGGAGAAAAAGTACTGGGTGCCAGAGTCCGCGCCCAAGTGCCTACATTCGCACCCAGGAATAGGTTGTCTAATCCTTCACTGTCATCCTCAGTCCCTCCGGATAGTGAGGGGAAGAGGTTGGACACCATAAGGAGGAAGGTAATCTACTCTGCGGTGTCGATCATCAAGGCAGCTGATGCAATGGCGATCCTGACAGGTACGACAGGAAATGTGGTACAGGATGGCCCCGAACCTGGAGTTCCTACTCGATGGCGAGCAGGTGGAGGTGATTGCACTCCTCCAGGAAGGTGAAGTGGCGCCAGACCATGCCATCCCAGTGGCCCCGGACATCGCCGACACGGGTTTCCGGCAGATGGGGAATGGTGTCTGCCTCCGTCATCGCGGCTCACTGAAGGCCACCATTTTCCGCCAGGAGGTCCAGACGAGGGTACAGGACATGCCCTTCGACAGGGATAACTACTTCGGGAAGGCCGTTGATGAGTTCTTGCAGGCCATCAAGACGGATACAGCTGCAGTGTCTCAACAAGTACCACAAGTCCCAAAAATTCCGGATGGTCACGTTGCAGCACATGTTCAGCCAACTGGAGGAAGGAGACTTCTGGTCGTTGCTGGACTTGGATGACGCCTACTTCCACGTCCCCATTCAGAAGAAGCACTGAAGGTTCCTTTGCTTCGTAGTGCAGGGACAGCACTACCAGTTCAAGGCCCTCTCTTTCGGCCTGAAATCGGACCCCAGGGTGTTCACGAAGTGCCTGGCACCTGTGGTGGCCCATCTATGCCTACGAGGGATGCACATTTACCTGTACCTCGACAACTGGCTCATCCGGGCCAAGTCAAGAGAGGTAGCCATCAAACACACAGAGACGACTGTCCAGCTGCTGACGGATCTGGGGTTCTCCATCAATTATCCTAAGTCTTGTTTGCCACCGTCGCAGAGCGCACTGTTCCTAGGAGACCGGCTCAACACGGTCGCCCTCGGAAGAGAGGGTAGCGGCCGTGATGGAGAAAGTGCAACAGCAGTTGTCAATGAAGACTGCCACAGTGTCGACCATCAAGTCGCTGCTCGGCATGATGTCGTCTTGCATCTACCTTATCCAGCTCTGCATGTTGCGGATGCAACCTCTTCAGGAGTTCCTGGGTGCTTACTGGATACAAGTGTCCGGAAGCTTCACGGACAAGATCCCTCTTGATGATTAATTCCGTTGGGTGATAAGGTGGTGGAGCGTACACTCCAAGATTGCCCGAGCCACAGGGTTTCAAAAACCCCCATTCCAGGAGATGGTCACCACGGACGCTTCCCTGGACGGCTGGGGAGCACACCTTCCCCGGACGGCTGGGGAGCACACACCGGACGTCTGCACACCAGAGGCCTGTGGCTGTCGCAGGAGAAGGATTGGCACATCAATATCTTGGAGCTGCAGACAGTGTTCTGGGCACGCAAATCATTCCTTCCATCCCTGAAGGGCAAGGTTGTGAGGATCTTCACTGACAACACCACCACAATGTTCTACATCAGGAAGCAGGGGGTACTCCATCCCCAGCACTCTCCAAAGAGGTGCAGAGTTTGTGGCACTGGCCCATCAGACAAGAGATGTTCCTCATCCCCCTTTCACCTGGCTGGAGTCAACAACAGCATTGCTGACTCCCTCAGCAGGGAGTTGTTCCATCAGCCAAGGAGCATGGGGACGCATTCTCCTTCCCGTGGGAAGGTCTGTCTTTACGCATTCCCTCTTTTGCCTCTCCTACTGCGAGTCATCAGTCAAATCAAACAGTGCAGATGCAGGATGATACTCATCGCCCTGGCGTTGCTGAGGCAGATTTGGTACCCGGACCTTCTCAGCCTGTCAGCATTTCCGCTGGTCATGCTGCCAGTGGCAACGGATCTGTTCACCAGAGAAGGAACCGCAACCATTTATCACGACCCAGGATCACTGATCCTGCAGCCCTAGAGTTTGGAGGATACGAGTTGCCGGTGGACTGCACAGAAGTCATTGCCAAGGCCAGAGTGTCATCAAAAGTACTATGGTCACAAGTGGAAGCATTTTGCTACGTGGTGCCGGTCGCAGAAGATCCCCCCTCTGAGGGTCACGGCCCACAGATTCTTTCATACTTGTCCTTGGCCAAGGTGGAACTGGTGCATGCCTCTATCAAGGTGCATCTGGCGGCTATCTCCCGCTACACCAGGTCTCCAGGAAGATCTTCTCTTTGGTCCCACCGTCTCGTCATGGAGGACTGTTTCGATCTTTCCGGCTGGTGAAGGCTCATGCCCCGGAATGGGAACTTAACATGGTGCTGATGAGGCTCATGGGGGCCCCCTTCAAGCCTATGCATCAGGCCCCTCTCAAGTTGGTGTTCATATTGATGCAAATCTATCGATGACCAAACAAGTCAGCGCCATAGCCTCTGCATCAGCGTTCAGCACCAAACTCATCAATGCCATTAAACCCTACTTATCCACCCCAACCGCTTGGCCATAGCTAGAGCAACTATAGGAGCCAAACTCGATTATTGCAACGCTCTTCTAGCTGGCACCGCTGTCAAAAACATTCACAGACTGCAAACCACACAAAACAATGCCCTCAGAGCCGCCATGAGCATCCCTAGAAGAGACCATATATCCCACGCCAGACGTGAAGCCCGGTGGCTCCAGGTCAAAGACCGTATTACTCTGAAAATCCTCACCATCACTCACAGGTGCATCAACAAAACCGCTCCAGCATACCTATCTGAAGCAATATCAAGAACCACATCCACTCTCCCCACCAGAGCTCAGTACACCAACCAGCTACACATACCACGCATAAAGAGAGCCAGAGTGGGAGGTCTAGGCTTCTCCTATATTGCACCGAAACTCTGGAACTCACTCCCTGCCACCCTTAGAGCTGAAACTTCCATCTCTGTCTTCCACAACAACCTCAAGGCCACTCTCCTCAACTAGCAAGTGGAGGACTGCCTCCTCCACTTCTGCCATGTATATTGTAATATAACACAAATGTAATATAACTATATTGTAACCTGTGTATATACTGCTAATGACTATGTAACTATATTGCAACCTGTATATATATTGCTAATGACCATGTAACTAAGTAACTAAGCTTTGTACTGTAACAAGTGCTACGATGTCCTCGGGCTGTTGTGCACTATATAAATACGAATAAAACAAAGTTCCTCTCGTGGAAAATGGCTTTCCTTGTGGCCAACGCCTCAGCCAGGAGGGTGAATGAGATCCAGGCCCTATCCTGCAAACAGCCATATCTGATGTTCCACAAATTGAGGGTGATGCTTCGGATGCACCCATCCCTCCTTCATGCCAAAGGTTTAGTCGGAATTCCACCTCAACAAGCCTTTGGTGTTACCTGTGTTTTTACCTAAGCCTTCGTCACCGGCTGAAAGTGCCTTGTACTCGCTGGACGCTGCTCGTGCTCTGAAGTTCTACATGGCTCGCACAAAGAGTTTTCGGAAGACGTCTCAACTATTTGTGAACTTTGGTCCTGTGAACTATGGGAAGGCCTTTTCCAAGGCTTCCATCTCCAGGTGGCTCTCCAGCTGTATCACACACTGTCATTGGCTGGCAAACCGACCGCTGCCTGGCCATCCGAGAGCCCATTCCACCAGAGCAATCGCTGCGATGACGACGCTCTTGTCTGGTGTGCCTGTGCTGGACATCTACAGGGCTGCTACATGGAGGTCTACGCACACCTTCATGAGGTTCGACTGCGTTGAAAGGGATTCCAGAGAGAAGTCCAGGGTCGCCCAAGCAGTGCTACGCAACCTGTTTGCTTGAGGTGAGTCTGCTCCAGAGGTAAGAGTGTTGCTTCTGTTAAGCCTTGCCACCTCCCATGGTTGTGTAATGTTGTACTGCTATGTATTCTTTATTCATGAGCATGTGAATCCATGCCAGACCCCATGCTGGAGAAGGAACAAGTTACTTACCTGTAACTGTTGTTCTCCAGCATGGGTCTGGCATGGATTCACATGCCAACCCTCCCGCCTACCCCTCTGCGGCTCTTCTTGGTCATACGGCCACTTTAAGTACTTACCAAATCTGAGGATGGCTGCCAGAGGATGGGCATAGGGAGAGGGCAGTCATTGGCTGGGGGCAGCATGACCTAGAGTACAGTGATTGGTTTACAGGAGAAATACAGTTTGTAAGTGAGACCCATGCTGGAGAACCATAGTTAAAGGTAAGTAGCTTGTTCCATATACCCTAACCTAACTGGAATTCAACAAGATCGATAGAGTACGTTCTGCTGTATTAACTTCAAACTTATATCTGATCTACATGAAAAAGCAATATGTTATTGTGGTGTTAACGTGCCAGTAATTCCGTTTAACGCAGTACCGCACCAGCATACTCCAAGTTTGGTGGTGGGGTGGCTGGAATGACCTCCATCTCAGAGCTGGAGGTAATTCCAGCACCTCACCATGAAAAACTTCCAGCATTACCGGTGCCGGTAATACTGGCAACTCCCTGTATGAGGACTCCATGGAATGGGGAGTAACTGCCCTTACCGGCACTTGGAATATGCTGGTAATTCCAGCATTTTAAGTGCCGGTTACGATAATTCCATTTGGTGGTATCCCGCCGGATTTACTGCCGGGATACCACCAAACTTATAATAAGCCCCATTAATAACTTTGTGGAATGAAATTCTGGAGCTCTTCCTTCCACTTCACTCCTTCACACATCCCAGCTTGTCTGCTCTTCCTCACTCTACCTGTGGAGATGAACATGCATCGCACAGATGGCCGGTTCTTCTGGCATGTTTAGAGTGAGTATCTATGACACATGACAAATAGCTTCTTAAACCGAATCTAACTCATTCCCTCAAAAAGATCCAAACAGATCTTGTCATTATTCCAGCATATATCTTTCACCTTCAGGATCCCAGCAGAGATCTAGCAATTCAACCAAGTTGTTTTTGTTTTGGATTTGACTGACTGTGTTACCCCCACATTGACTGTTGCCATTCCCTTTAAGCCATTTCTTCAGGATCATGGGAGTGGTAACCACAGGAGGAAGGAGTACCTTATCGGGGGTCTTTTATCCAACGAGCAAACTCTTAAATCAATTTGCTCACCGAGTGGGTGGTCAATACCAACACATTCCGACCACCCTTCTGCTGTACATTTGAGCCAGTGATACCATTTCTTTAAATGATTGCCCGGTGGACACTAAACCGCGGAATCCAAAGCCTACTCTTGAGCTATCCATAGAAAGCTGTAACCCTGGTGGGCCTACACATCATACATGCGTGCCAAGGGCAAGAGGGGCCCAGCAACTAAAGGATTTGGGAATTCGGGTGGTTTCTTTTGGATGCTCCCACAGGCCATGGCAAATGTTGCGCTATTCTAGGCCATTGAATACGGTATGCAGTGTTTATATCGAAAATCTTACAAAGAATGAACATTTTTCGAATATTTTATAACGAAAAATGTTATGATGAAAGCACTTAGGGCTGTGGTAAAGGGTAAAATCTTGTGGGGGAAATGGTTGGGTGGTTTTTTATGGGTGGGAAACAGATTTGAGGGGGACCCCCCTAAAAAGACGAAAGAGTTTCTTATACTTTCGTTATAAAACTTTCGATATATGTTCATTCTTTATATAATGTTTCGATATAAAGACATGTCACCTTGAATACCACTCAATTCAAACAAATGCCCCATCAGCTGTCCTACAATATAAAGTAGTATTAGCCAAAATATAACCTCTGTGTTTTGTAACGGTACTTTCAAGACACACATCAAACTAAACTGTGTCGTATGGGGACCAGCTTGTAGTCATTGACAAGGCGCTTGTTGTGTGTGTTATTATAAAAAGTGTGAAGTTCTAAAAAAAAAAGAAATGCGTTTACTTTGTGATTCAATGTGCTGCTTTAGAATATTAGATTGTTTAATGGGTTGTGTTGGGGCTTTGAAATCATTTGCGCCTATTGCAGTGTGAATGACTCAAACATTCACCCTCAGCAGAAAGAATTGTCACAGACAAGGGAGTGGGCCTCATTACAAATTTCGGCGGTAAACCACTGGTGCTACCGGCGGGTTGCTGCCGAACTCGTAACACTGTTCCACTGCCTGATATCCCGGTGCCACCAGGAAGTCCAGGCGGCCCGAGATATCAGGTGGCGAAAAATGTAAGTCTCCATTCCTGTGGAGTCCTGGACTCCACGGAATGGGGACGTTGAAGCACCGGCACTGTTGCTAACACTGCTGGGGCTTCTGTGAAAACCATGCCTGAAGGGGCCGGTGCCCCCGGCAGGTCAGACCTGCTGGAACGAACGGCCAACAGGCATGCTTGTAGTCTGGCGGTCCGGAAAGGGTGCCAGGCACCCTTATTTCTGGACCCCCAGGCTTGTAATGAGGCCCATTGTATCAAAGTGAGTACCAGTAGCTTCATAACATTATAAATAATACACCTTGGTATTATCTTTGTATACAGTATTCCTTTAATCAACTATGCAAAGATGGAAGAGAGAGGGTGTCTGCAGAATTCAAGCATATATATGTTTTCTCTTCTGGAACCGAAGAAATGTATGCAAAGTAAGTGCTGGGTGTAGAAATTCATAAGCCTGATAAGGGCAGAAATGCAGAAAAAATACAATCCTCACATTATTACATCACGCACACTCCTGTTGCTTAGGGACGAGGCAAACCAGAGTTCTCAAATCATGTTCTATAGGTCCTTCCATTTGTATCACATGCCTTCTCGTATTCCTGTACATATGTGCAATGTGAAGTGAACCTAAAAAGCCAGAACAGGTTTATTGTTTCACACGCGTTCTGCAGACTACCCCATATATGGCTGTACATCTTTCAGACTTACAACCCACAAGACTCTGCATGATAACCGCCTGCTTGTAGTCATTGTTTGACACATACACAATGTTGGTACAATGCATATATACACAGCATTGCAAATCTTTGAAATGAAAGGTGAACATTCCTTTCCAAAAGATGGCCTGTCAAAGCCTCATGACTGGGTCAGAGCTGGGAATATCACACATACTACTGGGCTTTATTTGTGTTTGATTTGTCGACAGGTTCTTTCTGCAGAGTTGTGCACTCTGTTACCAGCTCCATATGTGTACGTGCAAGCACTGACATTGGTGAAATGATTCAATTTGTTCTAATGGAGTACACCGAACTCCAGAGAGAGGCCTGGTGCAGAGGGCTCTGGTGGTTTATTTCCCATCTGGTCAAATTGGGTCTGAAACTTTTAAGTTAGGGCCAGCGTAACATATTTTGTGGCCCGAGGCGCTGAGAAGTTTGGGATTCCCCTGAACCAAAAAAGTGAAGGGACCCCAAGACACTCTGGTCGCTGTCGCCCGTATCCCATCTCTTCATCACAATCACAACCCATAGCTGAATATGTTGGCTTGGTGGCAATTAATATAAGTGAGGCAACTCCTTGAGGTACCTTTACACCAGTCATCCAAGCAGGAATGAGAATAATAAACAAAGTGCCATTACAAGGACAACACTATGGGCCTCATTAGGACCCTGGCGGAGAGGGTATTACGCCAGCGTAGTGCATGGCGTACCTCTCCGCCATACTACGAGTTCCCGTAGCGCCATGGAGGTTTTCTCCGCCTGGTTTTACCAGCCGGAGAAAACCATGGCGCTACGGGACCTCGTTGTTAATTACGCCACCGTATTTTACGGTGGCGTAATTAACTCCTTCCCCACTCCCATTATACCCTATGGGGCAAAAATGGGAATGGGGAAGGGCAGAATGGGGATTGGGGATTTACCGCTCCGCCGAGGTCGGAATGGGGCGGTAAATCCGCCAACCCCCATGGCGCTATCGGCGGCTTTCCGCCATGCTTCGCGGTGCATTTAGCACCGCGAAGTCCGCCTGGGTCGTAATGAGGCCCTATCTGTTCACAATGAGGGTACTTGTGTTTTAGCATAGGTACGGGACACACTTAATATTAACAGCCACAAGGAATATATGCAGGCTGTAGTGTAGATGCAGTAGAAAGATCAGTAGCCTTATGCCACTGGTACACATACCACAGCATAGGGACAGAACTCAGGTTAGCATCCTAACAGAATATACAACTGCATAAGCATAGCTGAAGGAGAAAGAATGGAAGCAACGAGTAGTGTGCACCACAGCATACCAAGAGGCGGCCGATCAGAAGGTGTGTGTACCTGAACATAGACTGAGATTAGAAGAGGCCACGAGTGTGCCAATATACACATTGCTGTGTGTAATATACCAATGTTCACTACTATTATTATTATACATGAAGCACCACCAAATAGCGATTCAAACTGTGATTGTGTACCCTGAGAACTAAACTACTTTTAGGGGCTGATAATTGGCTGATAATTGGGGTAAACTCCTGTGAGTAGTAGCGGTTTATCTAAAACAAAATAGGAATTGTGACCGATCTGAATCAGTTGCCACCATTTTTCCCTATTTAAGCCCCGTTTTCCTTTGCAGTTGGTGAGCAGGTGCAAGTGGATCTTGGTCACAAGATCCAAGCCCCAGCCACCTGCTTAGCCCTTCCATTACTTTCTTAACTCTTAGATCTTGCGGACTCTCGCCCGGGCATCCAAAGCGAAGGGCAGACAAAGAACAGGTTGTTTGGACCTGTTTGGACGCTGCCCCTCTTAACCCCAGGTAAGATCCCAGGAATATGTGTTTCACCCCTCTCTCCTAACAACCCAAGCCTATCGACACAACTCATCACCAACCCTGATGCTCAACAGCAATATCGTGCCCACCGTATCACAGCAACCTAATCTGCATCACCATAGAGCTCATCAGCACTCTATCACCCACCAATAAATGAAAACTGATGCTCGCCAATGTCCGCTCAGCAAGCAACCATACAACACACATTGCCAACCTCCTCATCACACATGACTTGGACGCTGTTTTCATTTCTGAGACCTGGGAGACATCTGCCTCCACCCACATCCTAGATTACCTCATCCCCAATGGAAACAGAATTCTATAACAAGACCATCTGAACAAGATCGGCAGAGGCATCACCATCATTCGCAAGGCAGCATGACCATGTGCCCAACTGGATGCCGCCACTATTGGCTCGTTTGAAAAACATTCCTGCAACTTCCTGCTATCTTCAACGGACACAGTCACTTTTCACCTCCCCTACAGACCACCCAAGCCAAACACCTCCTTCATCGAAGATTTCATGGACTTGGCCACGACTATGACTCTCATGCATGCCACAAACTTCTTCCTCAGGCAACTTCAACATCCGTGGTAACTCGGCAACCAATTCAATGAAGGAAGATCTCCACTGCCTGTTCGATATCCTGAACTTCACACAGCATGCGAAAGACCCAACTCACAGGTAATTTCCTCGACCTCTTCACCAACCTGTCTACTCTAGATCACAGCTCGCCAATCCTGCTAGACTGGTCAGACCATCTTGCAATCCCCTTTGACATTAGTCACACCAGTCAAGCAAACCCATCAAAAACCCTGCAAATAAGCCTTCAGGTCATTCAACAACTCCCCCAGTGGATGTCTTCACTGCAGACCTTGCCAAACCCCACCTTACATGGGCTGATCTACCTGTAACAGAACACGCCTGTAACTCGCTTCTCCAAGAACTCGACACCATTCTCACAACCAACATCAACCTCTATGCCCCAGTTAACCAATGCACCATCAAGCCTAACTCGTTCACGCCCTGGTACACTTAAATCTCAAGTTCAACAAATAAACCATCAGAAAACAAGAAAAGACTTGGTGGAAACCCTGCAGCGCATCTGACCTTACCCTGCTCAAGGAACTCTGTGCTACACGCAGACAACTGATCACCACTTCCAAGGCCAACTAGTACCAAGACACCATAGCCAAGGCCAACAGTGAAAGCAGAGCCCTCATCAAAGCCATCAAGCACCGCATCAGCCCTCTGCCTGACCCACATGTTCCACACACTATCGTAAAACCCACCGCCATCAACTCTTTCTTCATCAACAAGATCAGCATGATCCACCAACACGTTGGCACCAACTGCACAACCGACGGCACGCTTCACATCCCATCCAGCAAACCTGCATCTTTATCTTTGTTCTAGTAATGGCTCCTTGGGAGGGAGTGACGGATATGAGTAGGTTAAGTCTCACCAGTGAGAAATCACACACTGAAGAGTTGCCCAACCCCTTTTCTGTAATAAGTGATACATTGCTGCAATATTCCTCCTCCTTCCCTGCAAGATATTCTAACTGCTCCAGAGCTATATGAATATCTTGCAGAGAACGAGGGGGCATAGGCAGGAGCGCCTTTTTAGATCCGGGTTTATAGGAGCATCATCATTCAGATGATTCGATTGAACCATAAATGGGTAAAATACACCTCACAAAATGGTAACTCCATGACACTAGCGTTGTAATCACGTCTATGGTAGTAAGGTATCTGTGAACGATAAGATCAAGGCAGTGACCAGCCCAGTGTGAAGACGTTGCCACGAAAGAAGTTAAAGCATGACAATGGAGAATATATCACCATGTACTGTTGTCCATATTAAAGTCACCCAGAAACAGTGATTTAGCATAGCTCAAGGGAGTAGAAGCTAACAATGTGTCCGGCCAGCCAACCACCGAATGAGAAGGGGTTATTGACAAATACAAAACGCAGATTTTAGAAATTGCATCCCACTAGTATTCAGTAAAATTAGTAACTATGAACCTAGACTGGAAGATGGGTGCAATGCCTCCACCTATACGACAGGGACATCACTTGCGACCCCCGAGGGCTTCCTTGCTACCCCTAAAAAAAGAAAATATTTTCAAAAACTTTTTTTTGGTTCGTTTACAAATTGATGCTCCTGGGCTGTGGCCAGAGCCATGTGGCTCTTTCTTTCTACAGTGGCTTGGCTTTCTTGTTGAGGCTTCTTAACAAAACAGGGGGTTCCACAAGTGTAACACTTTGAGCAGTGACCCTAAATAAGAAAGAATAGGAATAACCAATAATTTGTCTTTTTGGAATTCCATACAATGATTGCTAGACTCGCTAAAGGTTTATTTCAGGCACACTTCAGGCGGTGAGTCACTGATTTAGTCTGTTCTTAAACACCTCAAAGCATTTAGAGTAGAATAATCATCCATTTCAGACTTTTCGCAAGCTGCCGTAATAGCATGTTTTTTTTCCTGCGATACACATGGTGATCCATTCTTGGATGAAATGTGTATCACGTTACAGTGATATTGTAGCCATATTTGTCATACTGTACTTAGGAACAATGCTATGTGATGCCACTTCCTGTTTTGTCAAGGGGTAAAAGGTCATGTTCCATCACTTTCTGTGATGTCACTTCAGGTTGGGGTCAAATGACACTTCCTGTGATGTCATCAGAGGTCAAGGGTCATGTGGTGTCACTTCTGCTACCCCTGGCCTTTTGGTGAAATGGCGTCCGTGCTCTGCTATTCCGTCTATTAGCCCATTTCATAGAGTAGTTATCATCGACTACAAGATGTAAACTACAGAGAGCAACATCTGATAACCATGTCCCGGGGATAAACAACACAGCAAATGTATGGTCAATTATGAGCTCAGAAATAACATCAATGTTATTCTGTAATGATCTGGCATTGATGATCTGGGCACCAGTAATATTCCTCTGACCCAGCAGATCTAAAGTATGATGAGCACAATGATCTGTCTTTAATGGTGTGGGCTCTATTGAGAGGGGCTGTAGGAAGATGGTGTTAAGCGTTTAACTGAACCTATTAATATCCGTCATCCCCTCCAAAGGAGCCATAACTGTTATAAAGTTGAAGCGGTTGCCAAGGGTCAGCCTACAGGCAGCATCTTCTACCCCATCAGTCGAAACCGCCCTGAATGGGCCTGAACAGGCTTCGCGTCAGAGCACCCTGCCGACATGGATGAAAAGCAAACAGGAGTATGTCCTTACGTGGGGATGCTGCCATTTATTGGCAGAGCCAGCCTGGATATGTTTTTTTATAGTATTATTACTGTCTTATGTGCAGAGCAGACATGAGTATACTGCAATATATTGGTGCAGCCATCATGGACATCGATGGGCACAGCCCGTTTGGAAATGTTTTTATGCTGCCATATATTGTGGGCAAAGGCATCATGAAAATGCTTTTGGAAATGCTCCTGTGCCTGTAGGTGAGTTTCTTCTATTGGATATTTGGGTTGGAGTTACCATACAAGTGGTTGGAGTGGCTTTTGACCCACTTTCTTTTTCATAGAAAGTGTGCTGTATAATCCAACATTTTAACCCATTAGTTGAAAACATTTCTCGAGGTGAATACCTCCTCTCCACCCTCCAAATCGCCTTTGATTGGTTCTGGCTCTGTCGCTACACTCGGTCGCTCTGACAGGAACTTCTGACTTGCATCCATCAACACCAAGGGTGTCTGCATCTTGCTTCCCACTATCAGACTAATACACTCTGCCCTCCATTCTTGCAGAGCCATGTGCAGCGAGGCCAACATTATTGGCAGAAGGGCGCCATATAAGTCCACATTGCATAGCACATGGGGGAAGGCAGACTGGACATTTTCTTTCTATGGCGCAGCATCTCTTACTCACATAAGGGGCAAGGCCAATATAATGTGTGTTCTTTGTTGGGGAGAGTGGGGGCACTTGTGCAGTCAGCAAGTAAATGGTTTCTTACTGCGCATTGAATGTTTTACTGGTGTTAAGGGCAAAGTCAGCATGAAGAGGATTCCTACATGATGGTGCAGGGATTGGGCAAGCATTTGCGCAGGCAGCAATAACATGTTTTCTTCATATGGCATGGAATTCTGTGTACATGGAGATACTGGCATATACTGATGGAGCCAGTATGAACATGGTTTCTTATGGTATTATTACTGTGCATAATGTTACTGGCCACACGCAGAGTTGACTTGTACATTTGGATGTTGGGACATAGCAGCCAGGCGCAGCTCCCTTGTTTCTATGCTGGGTGAAAGGTTTAAGGTTTGATTAAAACACATCTTACATCTTTCACCTTGTGCAGTGCGTAACATGCCCCTGCAGCAGCATGATTGTCAAGCGTATTGATCATGCGTGACGGCCAGACAGCCAGACTGTACGTTGCCCATGCTTTGTTGCCAAGCTTTGGGGAACGAGGCATAAAACATGGCTCGCTGGGGGGTCCCCTTGTTTTCTGTTAAGCTACTGTTCCCAGTGTAGGGAAGGCATGGTACCACAAGTATTGACACTGACACAATGGATACAAATTGTAAAACAATTATTGAAATTGTTGGGGTTGGAGAAACTCTTATTCTGCCCTATAACTAAGATGGCAGTAGTCTCAACCATCAAACGAAAAAATAAAACAGTCCTAGTGGAGTCCGTCAAATCAAAATGGCCTATAAGAAAAACCTAATGCCTGCTCTATCTCTTGTACAAAAAAGTGTAAAAAGGAGAAAATGTAGGTAAAAGGAAAAGTCAGTGTTCAAATGATAATGTGGCTGAACCAGCTCTCCTCCCCACGTTAGGCTTCACGGGGCAAGGTGATCCTTGCAGGCAGGATGGCAAACTCTGGCTCGGTTTCCAACACAGTACACAGTTCACAACGGTGGATTGAGGCCCGCCTGGCCTGTCATGCTCAAAGTTCCTTTTCTCTAACTTTCAAAATAATTTTTCAACCAGAACATTCACATGGTCCCCCTCTACCAGGCTCCGAACTTTCACCATACAGTTCTCGCAGGTCCCCCTCTGCCGGGCTCAAACCTCTTACGATACAGTTCACACAACGTTGCAAGCAGGCTCCCTTCTCCAAGCTTAATGCAGTTTGGGTCTCCCTCAGTCAGACTCGGAACACTTTCGGCTGTCGAAGTCTTTCGAATGTACATGGTTTTTTCTTACTGACCACCGCAGGACCGCTTTGACTCAACATTTACTATTTACTTTCACTCTTGCTGTTTGTTCGCTCTTTTGCTTTAAACAATGCACCTTTCATGGTTACTTCTTTTCCCCCGACCACTCCATTACTTATTATTGCTAATCTTGCTGCTGTATTTCACATTCAAGGGTCTGTCTTTCTTCACATCTCACCCACACGTGTGCTGCCTTTACTTGTGATATGATTTTGCTACTTCATTCACTTTAACACACACCGGTCCCTCAGGTCGCTTGCCAACTCGGCAGCTGTGTGCACTACTTTCTTGTTTTGCGTTTTCCGATTTTCAAGTCAAGGTTAGTACCACACTCTTCCGTTCACCCGGGTGGGTCGCTGGCATTCGTGGAACGCAATGCAATCTTCACATGTGGGATCTGGCCTTCTCCAACTGTCTTTCGTGGTCTGTCGGAGGCAACAACCCCCAGTAGGGAAGCCTTGGGGTTTTCAACCCACTGCTCTCATCCTTTGGTGTGTTGCTTTGCTCCAGTAGGTGTTCCTTCATCCCGGAGGTTCTGCTCATTCTCGTGTTCCACCTTCCTCAGAGTAGGTCTTCAGTTGTTGTCTTGTATTCGAGTAAGGAGAGCTAATTGGTCTGACCTGATTAACGGGACATGTCCAGTACGACGTGAGAGAGTTAGTCTGGTTACTCTTAGTCACCCTCTTCCTCGGTCCAGTGTTTCTGTACACGTGGGAAGGGGGAAGATGGGACTTCTGACAATCCTAAAAAAAATAGGATGGGGTAGATGAACAAAAAAGGGGGAATTCCCGCTTCTCACAATCGGCTATCTCACACTCACTCCCTGAAGACCCTGCACCCAGGTGATCCTCCCGCACTGGTCCACCCCCAGGAACTGGATCCAAACGCGATGGCCATGTCCTGGCCACCAGGATGACAAGTCCCAGAGGACTAGTGGGTGAGATACGCTTTGGTTTCTCGCACCAGTCATGGGTTCTAGGTGGAAGAAGAAAATAAGGCTACGCCACAAGCTACGGCTCCTTGGATATCCCTATCAGGACACACCTGTAAAGAGTTAGGCTTCGGAGTGGAATCCACCACGAATCTTGTCTCCCTGCGATGGACATCAGTTGGAGAATATGGAAAGGTTGCTGACGAATGTTCCTAAGGAGAACCAAAATATAAACAGAAGCTGTTCTACCAGATGGCAAGGCAAATGCACTAAAACATCACCTGATGCTGTAGACGCCAGAGGCGTTGCTAGGGGGGGCTAAGGGGGGTATACCCCCGGGTCTTCTGGTTGAAGCCCCGGATAGAAGCTCAGGGTCTACAACCAAAAGGCTAGCTAGCCCCCAGTCCTGACAGACCCAACATTAGAGTAGCCCTGAATCTTTTCCAGACCTGGCAACACCCCTGGTAGACGCTGCTTGTAGACAAGTTACTACTGTTTTAGGAACTAGTGGACAATCTTAGTTAAGGACCTCACACTTTAGACCTGGTAGACGAAACCAAATAGCAAATTAGCTTTTTCACAGCCACAACCATTTTAGTTTTCAGATTAAATTGTACATGACCTTGGAGAAAAGGAACTGACACTGCAAGATCAATGGGATCTGTACAACAGTGCTCCTCATTCCAGAGATAGATGACTTCCATCAGAAGCCCCACCAATGCTTGTGGCAATTCATTGGAAGGTGATAGCATAGGATTCCAAACACAACCATGTGGTCCACCATGACAACAAGGACTGATATGAATAAGACAGGCCATGCTAACCTCATGCTCAAAAAGTAGGGTTTCATCTACCAATTGTGTTACAATCCACATAACGAGCCTCTTTCAATGGGAAATGGCCCCATTAGTATTACCTAAAATGTTTACACCCAATACCCTTAGCAGGTGTAGATCATGGCATTCACTAGTCCTCACCACAACTAACCTGTGACTTCAACTATATGGGGCAACAGACCTACACCCTCTCGAAACTCATATTAATATGCTCTATTCATTCAGACATCCTTATCTAGAGTGTGCTGGATCCAAAATGTGGGAAATTGACCACAGTGTTAAATGCAATCTACCTGCAGAACTAGGGGTGCTGAATAGTCTTAAGATTAAATGTCAAGTTACTCATAGAGGCCAACCTAGCATCATAGAAGCTGGTGGGAGGAATCTCAAACCCCTCTGTAGTTCATGTTCTTTTTGGGAACAAAGATCTGGTTATAAGATGTGTAACAAAGGTAGGAATATTCTAAGGGTACTCTGGAACAAGCAGTTCCTCCTGTAGATCTGTGGAAACATTTTCAAATCTGCTTTTTTAAACTGTGCTTTTAAAATAAATTATTTTCTTTCCTTTTTATGGTGGGATTCCAACTACCTCCTTATCCTCCCATCCCTACCCATGCTCTCATTAGCCCTTATCACTGTAAAAGTTTTATAATTAATACAAATGAGGCTTTGAATAAATAAAAAGAGAAAGGACTTCTTGGCAGAGCAAGATGGATGATACGTATAGACTCTGTAAATTACTGAGATTTCTACCTCTTGCTTGCTGTCATGATTACAAATGTTGCCTGTCAAACAGCAAAGTTGTATTCCATCGAAATGAGATGAATCTATATGTAATGTGCTCCTTTATTCTGCCATATTAGTAACTCATTTCAAACTATGTTGTTTCAAAACAACAATCAGAGTGAAAATGCAATTGAGTTTTGCTTAAGTGAAAGAAGAGAAACAAAATAGTATATATTTCAATTATTACTTGCGGGGCATGCTCAAGAGGCCACAGGGCTGCCACCCAATTGGAACCTGTTAGAAGATTATTAGATGTCATCGTCAGGCCAGATGTTGTTTAGCCCACCCCAAAAGGCTACTCCGTTGTATGAAAGGCAGGTTTTCAAAGCAGATAGGCGCTACAGATTTACTTCAGGCATTCAGTAATGGAAAGATGATCTACCTCAAAGAAGACATTTTGCATAAATCAGTTCCTATAAGCTTGAAAAACTTCAGTAACTCAAAGAGGTCAATGAGAAGGTGAATGTTGTTCAGGTGCCCGGCACCAGGCATCTGCCTTGGATTACTCACAGTGAAAGGTCATGATTTGATTTTTTGATTTGATTTGTCCATTTGTCCATTTGTAATGAGCGCTGGAGCCCGCAGGCATCAAGGTGCATCAAAATAAAGAATGAAAGAAAGAAAATATGGGACAGGGGGTCAGAAGGAAGTGGGGTGGGTTTACTCAAAAATAATCATTTTCACCCCTTTCATAAATTATAGCAGGTTATATTCAGCATGCAAGATTTTAGGAAGTTTGTTCCAAAGGGTGGCAGATTGGACAGCAAAGGATCTGCCCAAGCCTCTAGCACACTTATTCCTAGGGTTAGATAAACAGACCCCATCACTCGAGCTGGTAAGTCTAGCTGAGCAATGAACCTTGACATTCTCTTTTAGGTAGCCAGAGAGAATGTCAAGGTATTTATGTACAATTGTCAAGGGCTTAAAATGGATCTGAGCTTCAACAGGAAGCCAGTGGATGTTCCTTATGTGAGTAGAAATAGGTTTGTGTCAGGGTATGTTTTTAACAATGCAAACCGCATCGGTTTGTAAAGCTTGGAGGCACCTAAAGCTATTTTTTACTGGTCCCCAACATCAAGGCATTACAATAATCTATCCTTGGCATTATTAGGGCATGAACAAGAGTGGCACAGTACGCTTCCGAAACATAAGGTTTCATGAACCTCAGAAGCCTAAGTACATATTTGGATTTATCAGCAACGCTTTCAAAATTAATGTTTGAGCTCAAGGAAGATATAAAGATGATGCCCAGTGTCTTGACCTTGCCAACAGTTTTAATAAGATGGCTCTCGATAGGGAAACCAACATACTGGGTATCCAATTTGGATCTCGCCTGTGATGAGTCAAACAGCCTAATCTCAGTTTTAGTGGCATTCAAGTACATCCCATTATTGGCAATCCACTACTGAATTGTGGCATACACTTTTTTTATAAGCTCCACATCCTCTGTGTACTTGCCGCTCACCTCAAAGACAAGCTGGGTGTCATCCACATAGTTAGTGAAATGCACACTCGGCCCATCCAGGAGATCGCAGAGTGGGCGTCAGTACACATTGAAGAGGGAGTGGGACAAACAGGCACCCTGTGCGACTCCACATTCCAACGGCTCGTCAAGCGATCATGCACTACCCCATACTATGCTGGACAAGCGCCCAGTCAGAAATGATTTGATCCAGGCTAAGGCTTTGGCTGAGTAGCCACCTGCTTCCATCAATCTGCGTAGCAATTTGTTATGGTCGAAAAGATCGAAAATTGCTGACAGATCTAACAACATCAGCAGCCCCACCTTGCCATTATCCATGATTTGAAGCATTTCATATTTCATATTTAATAGATCACTCTCAGTGGCATAGCAAGCTTTGAAGCCTGATTGTCTTGAGTGTAAGGCGCCCGATGTTTCCAAAAATTCCTGAAGTTGGGATATGGCCACCTTATCCAAGACTTTTAGTAAAAAAGATGCATTAGCAATGGGTCTGAAGTTGGAATAAACATTTTGGTCCAGACCTGTTTTTTTTAAGTAAAGGGGTCATGGAGACAGACATTCTTCAGGGATGTGGGAACAGAGCAATAATTAAAGCTTGCCTCAGTTAGATGCATGAGGAAGGAGAGGAATAGTTCTCTATTATTAAGAATGATTTTAGATGGGAGAACTTCTCCAACACATGTGGTGGGACAAATTTTTTCAAAATGTTGTCGAAAGCTTCTTCCAAAATCCCTTTGAAGTCAAAGGCAGACTTGGCACAATGATCTCCTCAGCGTCAAGAACAGGAGCCATATGCTCCATTCTTGTTAGGTTGGCACTGATCTGAGTTTGTGCTGAAGCTATTTTTAGAGCGAAAGCCTTATGAATGGCTTCGCAGTCTGAGATTGTCGGGATGATTTGGTGAAACATTGCCTTAGGTTTTTCCAGCTCCCTAAGGAGCTGGAAAAGTTTCCTAGAATCCTTTCCTGCATGAGCAAATTGTTTATCAAAAACAAATTCTTTAGCATGAAGAGTCTCCATTCGATACAGTTTTTAAAGAGATTTCCATTTGTCCCTGTTGACCATGGACTGGTCCTTCAGCCAAGCTCTTTCTGCTTTTCTCTTTTCTTTTTTGCGATCCAGCAGAACAGCAGAATAACATTTCTAGACATTGTTTTTTTTTTCTGATGACTTAGAAATAACCGATGCAAAGCGATTTAACATCTCAGCAAAGTGTCTGTCCAATTCGGAAACCAAGTGCTCAGGGGAGTCAGAGACCCAAGTGCAAGCCATCAGAGAGAGAAGACCGATTTCCAAATCTTCCTGCTGGATCCTGTTATAATTTTTAATGGAAACAATGCAAAGTGGATTTTTTTTCTGTGCTATAGGACAAGGCAATGTAAAATGAAAATTGGCATAATCGTGGTCAGACCAAATACAAGGTTGGGTAGCTACGTGGCCCAATGGCAGGTTTTTACTAGTAACCCAGTCTAACGTCTTCCCTAATTTGTGTGTAGGGTCACTGCCACTCTCAATATGAAATTGGTTGGTAGTGAACAGTTGAGCAAACTAGGCAGCTTTGGTATCTAAAGGGTTACCAAGCCATCTATTAAGATTCCCCAGTACTATGGTTGATGTGTTAGGTTTATGTAAAGAGGATAATATATCCGCCAGATCGTCATAGAACATGGGAGCATCATGAGGGGGCCTGTATATCACAATAACATTCAGACAATTATTCGGTGTTGGTGTGGTTTTAAGTAAGAGAATTTCACATCCCCTACAGACTATGGGAGTCTGGAAGAAACTGAGGTGAGTACGGGCTATAATGGCACCCGCCCTTCCCTTCTAGCCTCTCTATTCTTGGACAATATACACACCAAGAGAATTTAGCTTTGGATCGGGGTAACATGGAAAGGGAATATTTTGGCGATTTATCATATCTGCGCTCTGGTGGAGAACAGCTACAATTTCACTGTTAGGGAGAATTCTCATAAATGGCTAATTTCCCTTACCTACTGAGTCCCTCAGCAGCTTTGCTGGATTTCTAGGGTTTATTTTTTTCACCTGGTAAGAGTGTGAGCCTTTTTCCCACTCTTACATGTGTTTTGTTGTGTGTATTTTTACCAATTGTGTGATCTTGGGCTCTGGAGCCTCACCTACACCATAGGCATCATTGTTTGTGTGTGTTACACAGCACCTTCAGTGCAGTGACACAGGATTGTCTTTTGGACTTCCCACTGACTCCATTTTTCTGGGACTGACTACTGTCTCCTAGAAACATGTAAAGTTGCCATTAACTTTATGTAGTCTCTTTAAATCACAGACCCAGTACACCCCATCTTACATGGAGTATTGCAAAGGGTTAATTCTTATCCCTTTTTGTCTGTTTCTCTTGGAGCACTGTTTCGCTCCCTTTTCATTAAGACTTGGCTGGTGGCAGTGGTAACTACCCTATTCTTCCTACTGCAGTTATCTTAAATAACCATGGTATTGTTTTATGCTATTTTAGTAGCCTCGCACATAAACCCGCTTGACCAAATATATTTTATTTCAGCTCTGGCTGCGTTTATACACCATTTCTTTTTGTAAAAGTCTTTCTCATGTTTTACTCTGCGCGCCAAACCAGGTTTGGTTCCTTTGTTCAACGTCTTTTCGCGGGCTTCTGCACAGAAGCCCTCCTTAAGGCGCCTGAAAGTCTGGGTGGCAGGATGTGAGGGAGGGGTCTTAAGACCCCGCCCTGGGTTCCCTTGGTAACCCAAGTTGCACTCCTGTTTGATTGGCTGGGTGAATGTCCTTGCTGCTCAGCCATCGCTAACACTTTACTGTGTAGTACAGGCTTGTACCAAAGGTGAATTTGTACTGTCACTTGTAGTCTTAATTGTTTGTGGTGTTCCCAAAGGGTACTGCATATAATTCTGCCTAACACTGGTGTACAGCCGTGAGGGTCAAAGTATAGTAATTACATTTCAGTGACACAGGGTTGTCTTTTATACTTCCCAACTCCGACTCCATTTTCTGGGACTGACTACTGTCTCCCAGAACATGTAAAGTTGCCATTGACTTTATTAGTCTTTAAATCCACAGACCCAGTACAAACCATCTTACATGCAGTACTGGAAAGGGTTAATACTTATCCCTTTTTGTCTGTTTCTCTTGGAGCATTGTTTCGCTCCCTTTTCATCAAGACTTGGCTGGTGGCAGTGGTAACTACCCTATTTTTTCTACCGCAGTTATCTTAAATAACCATGGTATTGTTTTAGGCTATTTTAGTAGCCTCGAACATAAACCCGCTTGACCAAATATATTTTATTTCATCTCCGGCTGGGTTTGTACGCCATTTCTTTTTGTCAAAGTCTTTCTCGTGTTATACTCTGCGCGCCAAACCAAGTTTGGTTCCTTTGTTCACCGTCTTTTCGCGGGATTCTGCACAGAAGCCCTCCTTAAGGTGCCTGAAAGTCTGGGTAGTCAGGATGTGAGGGAGGGGTCTTAGGACCCATGCCCTGGGTTCCCTTGGTAACCCAAGACGCACTCATGTTTGATTGGCTGGGTGACTGTCCTTGTCAGGACAGCCACCCTGCTGCATGATTGACAGCCAGACTGTGTGAATGTGGGAAAACTACATAAAAAGCAGGTCTCTGGGGCTGGAAAGGCAGAGTCGCCACTGGAACGAAAGAACTGGCGAGGAGCTGACGGAAGAGGACCCCTACCACGACTGAACCGCCTGGTGAAGCCCTGCTGCAGGTCCGAATCCTCGAACTCCAACGACAGAGAAGATCCTCCAGGAATCTTCTTCCCTTGAGCTGGTGGGACCAACCAGTTTGCCCAAACTTCAAGCCAGGGCCCCTCCTCTGGTCAAATTCACTGTACAGAGCTACAGTGGGCCGGATAGCCAGGAAGGTCGGACCCTGCTTGGGTTTTAAGGAGCACACCTTTTATTTGTTGCTTTGCTCTGCTGCTGGTTTCTTCCCTGGGTGGTGCAGGGCCCTCCAGTGTTCCTACTTTGTGTCAGTCCGACAGTTGCTTCAGGAACCGTGAGCTTGCAGGAACTACCAGGAACGTCTGCCTCAGCTACAGCTCCCTCTCCGTTTTAAGGTACTGTGCAAATCCAGTTGTTCGTTTCGTTCAGCCGCGGTGAAAGTGTGTGAAATCTTTCTCCAATCTGAGGGCTTGTCCTTCTCTTCTCTTTGAACTAACTTTTCTGCTGACCAACCTCGTCCGGAACACGTGGCACGAACTTTACCGCAAACTACCCTGAACCGCGTGATCTTGAGCAAAAGACCTTTGACCTATTGACTTTGGCCCTGAGCCTTTTTTCCCTGATTCTATCACTGTAGTTCCTCTTGCTCAATTGCCCTGTTGGTGTGGTTCAATTTCTGTCTAACTTTGTCTTTCCCTCCCTTTTAAATTCTGGAGTCCATTTTGCTCTCACTTCTTTTTGTGAGCTTAACTTGTCTGGAACTTATTGGGATTGGTGTGTGATTAAAAAAAAACTGTTTTACTTTAGTGAGATGTTATAAAACTGATGTGTAAATAAATGTATATTATTTTACTCTGAAACCTTGAATCAGTGTTTGTTTGAATCATAGTAATTGCTGTCCTTTGTGTAACTATTGATACTGCTCACTTGCTTTTGAGATAAGTCTGGCTGCTCAGCCATCGCTACCACTTTACTGTGTAGTACAGGCTTGTACCAAAGGTGAATCTGTTCTGTCACTTGTAGTCTTAATTGTGTGTGGTGTTCCCAAAGGGTACTGCATATAATTCTGCCTAACATGCACACCAAAGAGAGAAAAGCATTTAGCATGAAGAAAGCAATTACCTAAAATGTGTAATCACAAATTTAAGTGGTAAACCACAATGCAAGATTTAATTGACACCACATTTGAACAGTTTGTAGATAACAGTAACCTCTATCACAATCTTCATTGTTTCTAAATGGTCGCTGCAACTTGTAGAATCTGAAAATATAGGTTTTATCAAAGTAGCACATATGAGTCAAATGTTATGGGGGAAAAAGAAACTGCATATCTTTGGGCCTGGGAAACCACACCTTTGTTATAGGTCAGAGGTGGGGCTAGTATAGTATATATTTTGATACACATAGGACAGGTTTAGAATTATGGAATATTGGGTGAGGAAGATGCAGAAGTGGCACAAACTGGAGATTGGAGAGCAAAAGGGCAGACCTGTCCACTGAGATAAATAAAACAACAGAATATCCTATAGAAGGAAGACCAGTAGGCGCCGGAGAACTGATTTCTAAAGAAGCCCCCTAAATTCAGGGTTTGAAGTAGGAATGATGTCCAGCAGGCTGGGTCCTCTGCTGGTTCTCCCAAAAAGAGAAGTCTGGAAAGGTAAATCCACCCCAACCCCCAAATTGTCTAATTTGATTAGGGTGAAGTCTGGTAAGATAAAAGGACAGGGAATGCAGGGAGGCGTAATTTGAAAACAGGAACACAGTTGCTAATATTCCAATGTTCTGTGTTCCTTATATATATATATATATATAAAATACAAAGTGGGATGTGATTTCTTTAAGGGCCTGTCCACTTTGCAGTGAAAGAAACAAATCCAATCTCCAATCTCAGAAAAACAAATCCAAATCTGAAAGTTTTTTTTCGCTACCACTATAGGATAGACTTGTTTTAGTAACGTTAAGTATTTGTACATCCCCAGCCCAGAAATATCAGGAGTCTGAGGCATTTAAGAATGCAGACACAGAGTCGAGACAAATTTAAAGTATCCGTGAAGGAATACGCAGTGTTCACAAGCATTTGAGCTTTGACCGGAAATAGTCCATAGGTGATAGGCCAGATAGGCAATCTGTATGTACATTTCCCCTAGTTTCCTAGAAGTGTGTTGAATTTAAGAGAAGGAACGAAACATGTTGGGTATAGATATCAACACCCACATGGATGTGGTTGTGGAGTAACAAACCGATGTAAGAAACCCAGGCAGAAGGGAACTTTGCCTTTACATACACTTGAGATTAGGACCTTGATGAGAAATTGTGCAATTATTAAATGGGCAATTTTGGACTTTTAGAGATAGGCTTTTACAATGTATTGGTTGCGTTATGTAATGCTTTGTGATTTGTATATGACTTTTTATCAATTGCTGTACGTTGCACAAGGAAAAGTCACTTTTGTGGTGGGATGCACAGGTCACTTTCTGATGCTTTTATGATGTGTTTTGTATGATAGATTGAATAAACAGAATTATTGAATAATTGATGAGGTGTCCTCTTGGGAAGGTTGAATTCTCCTTGGCAATAAGGTGCCTCTTGTGAGGTGGAGTTCTAATGAGTGTGACTATACCGCAGGAACACCTATTGAGTGATTCCCATGGAGATACAGAGGGTGAGAGTTTTAGAGAGTTCTTGCAATAGTCTGAGAAACCAGCAAAAGGGAACACCAGTGGGGACCCGCAAGAAGAGATCCAGCTCAGGGTAAAGAAGAGATCCAGCTCAGGGTTCCAGCGTGGGGGCATAATATATTGTGCGGCACAACCAGATTGCAGACTATCAAAGGAACAAACTGGACCTATAAGCCTCGGTCAAATTCCAGCAAAGTTGATTTCCTGGCTTGCTCACCACAACCAGTCTAATTCCTCAGGCCAATTCTCTCCCACCAAATCAGCTCTTGCCAATGGGGGGCTCCGCCCCGATACTCATGTTGCTCCACCGCACACACTGCCTTACTCCCCTGCTCCACACATGACACCCCGGCCACCGAATCAGCCACTCTAATGCTCTTCTCCCCATCTGCCCTATCCTCACCATTTTACCCCCGGTCCTCTTACCTCGCAGCCACTGCAAGCGCCTCACACCGACTTCCTCCACCGCATCAGCCTGCTTACCTGCCTGGATGTCCGGCTCCGCCTCCATCCCCCAACACCGCCTGCCCCTACCTGGTCCACCCAGGACCTCTCCAGTGCTAGAGGATGAAGTGACTGCATCTCAGAGTCTGTGATTCAGGGTTGAATCGAAGGAACTGGCACACTCAATTGCAGATTTCTCTGTTGCACACATTGAGCAGGTTGCAAGTGTAGGTCCTTGACCAAGCAGCACTGGAGATGTATACAGCATCTCGTGTAACGACTTCAGAGTAATTGGCTTATTTATAAATACTTCCATTTTTGTTTAAAACAAGAAAGCGCTTTAAAGGAGGGGTGCAGTGGTGGCCGGGATGCATAATGGGCAGCGTTATGTATGGGGCGCCGTTTGGGACATAATTCAAGATTCATAAATGCATCTACTGCATACTGAAATGTATCATTTGGATATACACAGTGCTGTAATTTAGGAGCGCTGTGCATGGCCATGGTTCGATGCCTGCAGGAACAGAACCCTTGCAAGCTCTCATTTGGGGCAGTGACCCGCATGAAAGCCCTCAGGACCTCTGCCCCTGGCAGCACAGCACAAAGAAAGCTGTATGGGCATCTAATTTGGAGGTGGCGAATTTGGATGCAGGAGGCTGAAAGCGTTGGTCAATTTTCCTCTGTGGTTCCTGTGCCAGTCCATGGTAGGTGTGGAGCTGGGAGGCATGGCGCGGCACCAGGCTTCACAGGTAACACGCATAGATTCTTTCACTTGAAAGTGAACGGATGAAGCTTTAACAACACAATATCAAACTGTAGCTTCTCACATAATTCTCTATCTTCTTAAACACAACCCACCCCTGATTAGTCCATAGTTTATCTCCACTGTACCAACCCACATGCCTTTCAGACATGGGTGACTAGCAGGGTCTTTGCCACCCTCACATAACTTTAATAGCACCGGCCAATTTCTCCCAATTTTGGACTCCGGTCCCTCTGAGGGCGGTCAACCAACAGCGCATTAGGACCATAATTAAGGTGAAAGCTGCTATACAAATGACAAAATGAATGAATCAATGATACAATGCATGGTGTGTCTGTGTGATCTGATATGGCCGGGGTATTAAGCCCAGCCAGAATTAACTTTACGGTGGAATCAGCGTATTATGGGAAAAGCCTACAGCTACAATATTGGTACAGCCAGCATGGACATGTCTTTAGGGTGGAAATACTGGGCGCTGACAGAATCCTGGCCCACATTGACGGCCAAGGCCTCATATGCATGTATAGGGCACTGCTATGTACTGTTGTTGATATGCGTCCATTGGATTTTTGAATGCGCTTCCTTACGAAAAAATGATCCGGTAACCCATTAAAAAAGAAAATCCCCTGGGAGCATTATCCCACACTGGTTGGTTAGGGCTCCTTCAATACATTTGGGGTACATGTTCCCTGTGCAATGAAAAACGTGACTGTTCCTTTAATTGGCCCCAGTTTACTCACCTCTGCATCATCGTGCTTTAATGTCCCATTTTCCTGGGGGGCTTTGCTTTTAGTTGAGTGGTTCACACTTTCCAGGACGTTCTGTAGACAGTATGCTGCTGGCGATAGCGCCTCCATCAGGTTACTGCAATTTATTTATTTATAAAGAATTCTTATATCATCGCGCCACACGCCCGTAGACCTCAAGGAGCGCACAAATAAAGACACAAACAAACAACCGAGACAGATAGCATTAGAACAACGGGAGGGGGGAAACCCTGTCAGAAACTTTGGGTCAACTGAGAGCAAAGAAAAGAGACACACTACGGCAATTGTCCCTAGTCGGCGGGAGATTGAACAGGAGCGTCTTCAGCTCCTTTTTAAACTTGGCTTTTGGGTCAATGGGTCTGAGCGGAGGCGAAAGCGAATTCCGGAAATCAGGACCTTGTACACTGAAACAATAAATGTAGGCAAGAATCCCCAAAAGATGCTATCACTTTAAGAGTTTTAGAATGGGGCTCGGTATGAGCTAACATCCCTCCTCGCTCCAGCCACGCCTCCACCTGTGAATCACCAATCGCCACCCCCCAGTTCCACCGTTTTTTACACCGTGGAGGTGGCAACACAGCATATGCATTATAGGGGGACAGCTGGGAGGGGGGCTGTGAAGGAGGGAGAGTACAGGAATCACCATGGACACCGGTGGTATAGCTCAGTGGCAACGCGCAGAGCAACACAGGTTCGAATCCGGGTCCTGCCTAGAAACCTCTTTGGTATGAAGTGCATTATAAATAACCAATTATAATGAAGATAATGGGCCTCATTAGGAGTGTTGCAGTAAGGCAACAGTGGCGCAGTGCCGTTGTTACCTCAGCGCAACATTCCAAGTATGCTTGCGGGTGCTGCTCTGGAAGCCTGGTCAGACCAGGCGTGCAGAGCCGGATGGCAGCAACGAATGGGAACGTACCGGATCTGGGTCCCGTGAAAGGGAATTACTGGGCCCTCCCAGGTCAGAAGGGCCCGGTAAGTCCCCTTTTGCGGGACCGGGCCCTGGCTACCTCCAAACTCGCAATGAGGCCCAACATAGTCTATCTAATTCTCAGTAATTTGATGGATGTAATTGTTTCATACTCAAGCGTCCTGCTCTCTCTCCCTCCTTCCCAACAGGTTGGGAAACCAGACAGTTCAGATCCCACACATGGGTGAAGGTGACAGCATGTGCAGAGCCAGGGTTCAAGCAAGAAGGTTGCACAGAACATGTTGGCCAAATAAAGCACCCCTCCTTGAGGATGAATCTAAGGAATACTATTGGACAAAAGCATGAGGGGTGGCCATGGTGGCTGCCCTACAGATGTCTGTGATGGGAACATGTCTCTGGAAGGCCACCAGTGCTAACAGGCTCTGGGTGATTGAACTCAAAGATTATCAGGAACCTGGAGCCCCGTAAGTTCATAGGCTTTAGAAATACAAGAAACGAGTCACTTTGTGCCCAGGTGAAAAAATGCGTAGGTAATAAAAAGATGGGCCAGTACGAAGAATGGGCCTGTGCTTGTGGAAGAAGACCCTCCGAAGAGAGAGTCTGAAGCTCGCGTACTCATCTTGCGGAAATAGCAGCCACTAAAAAGTCAGATGGTCCAAGGCACAAGGGGCAAAAGGTTCGAACGGCTTATGCATAATGGCAGCCAAAACCACATTACGGTGCAATTGAGCAACTGGATCACTGAACAGAGGCTGCAGACAGGAAGCCCCTAAAACACGTCGTGACAATCATTTTGAGAGGTAACGTTTCATTTCAGGAATGAAGGTCTTTTGCGATGGCAGCACCCTAATGTCTACAGGATGGAATATGGAAGCCATTGTTCGCTAGACGGATCACGAAGGACAACACATTGTCCCATTAAGCCGTAGGAGGGTTGAAATGCCTAGAAACAGCCTAATGGCAAGGTTTGCAATCTTACGAATAAGAGGAAAGGGAGAGAACAGAAAGCACTCTCTGACCAGTCCAGCCTGAAGCTGCCTCCTATGCACTGGCGTAACGGGGGGCGCGCACCCTCTACGGTGCAGGCGGCCCCGCCACCACGTGTCCTGGGAGGGGACCCACTTAGACTTAAAAATAAAATGTTTAGTCACTCTGCCTTCATGAAGAGAAATACTTTCTTTATGAAGGCAGAATGACTACAAAAAGAAACTATTTATTTTTTAAGTCTATGGGCTCCCCCCAACCCATGACATGGAAGCCTCTAGGCTGGAGGCCTCCATGTCATTGTGTGGGGGAGCTCTATGACTTCAAAAATAAATAGTTTCTTTTTGAAGTCACTCTGCCTTCATAAAGAAATTATTTCCAACATGGTTCGGTCCTTAACGGAAATAATTTCTTTATGAAGTCCAAGTGACTTAAAAAAAAAACATTTATTTTTGAAATAATAGTGCTCCCCTCAACCCCATGACGCGTGTGCGTTTGAGTGTATGGTGAAAGGGTGCACACTTAAATGTATAGGTGGCTGTCTGTGTGAGTGACTGGTGAAAGGGTGCACACATTATGGGTGCCTGCCGCCTGGGTGTGTGTGCCGGTATGCTGAAAGGGTGCACACTTAAATGTATGGGTGCCTTTCTGGATGTGCCTGTATAGGAAAACTGCCTGGGTGTGCCTGTATGGTGAAAGGGCGCACACTTAAATGTATGGGTGGCTGCCTTTCTGGGTGTGCCTGTATAGTGAAAGGGTGCACACTTAAATGTATGGGTGGCTGCCTGGGCGTGCCTGTATAGTGAAAGGGAACGCACTTAAATGTATGGCTGGCTGGGTTTGCATGTGTGTGTATGGTAAATGGTCTGCTTGTGTTCAGGGGTGCAACAAAACCTACATTTCGGGGGTTGAGGGGTGCTACCCCTTCAAATGTTGGGGCATGTGCTAACTTCACGGGCAGTGGGGCAGAGGTACACTTATTTGTGTGGGGCATCTAACTTCTTCATGCATTCTAATGAGACTATTCAAGTGCCGCTTCAATGTTACATGCAGTTAACTCTCTCCTTTCTGTCTGAAAGCACCCACTTATGGACTACTGTGAGAATAGGTGGTCTCCTGTCCCCTCTCTACCCTTCCAATCACTTCCCTGGCATGCAAGTACTAAACACACATACAAATTTCAACTGCCTAAAGAATTATGCATTTGAATGCAGGTGCTAACAGTAAAATGCTTTACGTTAGTAATTGCTGGCCCTTTGTTAACAGCGAAACCCAGGTGGCGTTTAACATCTGTGTCCTGTTCTGTCTGGCAACGGCTCGGTAGGTCAGTCAGGTTGAGTCAACAGAGCCCAAAATTGTAAGGTGGAGGGGTTGCGGGGGAGGACTGAAGCCCAGTCAGCTCAATGGTGTTGCACCAATACTTGTGTTTAATGCCTTGGTTACTTATTGGTAATCTTCATTACTCACAGCCCTGTTCTTCCTCTTCCCATTACTTCTGTATGAGGCATCTTGACTCATACACAAGTACTAGGATGAGGTAGAAGAACATGGAGATAATGCCTGGCTTAGTTAGCTGTAATCTTCATTACTCCTAGTCCCACTCTTCCTCATCCCATTTCTTATCTATGAGTCAAGGCTTCTCATACGTAAACACTGGGACAAGGAAAAGGGATTTTGAGGTAATTCGCCCTGAGAAGCTGATTTGGGGGTTTGCAGCCGGGTGTGAGAGGGAGAGGGCATGTGTGGGTGGGGTGGGATGGGGATTGAGCAGTAAATTGTAATGGTCATCCATGTCCGGGTTAAGCAGGCATGATATGTGCTATTAGTGGCTAGAGATGCATTTTGGTGCAGCCAGTCTAGGCATTTCTTAGTTTGGCTTGACTTCTTTTTTTAACTGGGCATCTCTGATAAAGCACTCTTGCTAAGTGTAATTACCTGGATAGACTGGCATTTGGGTGCTGCCAGTCTAGGCATTTCTTACTGCAGCATTGTATATTTTTCTGGTCATTTGTGATAAAATAACCATGATAAGTGTTATTGCTTCAACTGGCATTTTGGTGCAACCAGTCTAGGTACGTCTAAATGTGGCCTGGCATGCTTTACTGTAATATGTAATTATGTGTCTAGACTGGTCTACATTGTGCAGCCAGTTCGACATGTTTTCATTGTGGCATGGAATTTTTAATAGCAAAACATTATATTAATTCAAGCAGTAATATTCCTGTTCACTGTTGGTGACTTGCATGTATTGGATTTTTGGATTGGTGCTACCCTACAAAACAATTGCAAACGCTCTGCCCTTTTAGTCAATTTTTCTCAGAAAGTGTGCTGTATAATGCATTAAGACACATATTCATATATTTCTACTAGTGCAGTGTGCGGCATAACCCAGCAGCAGCACATGTGTGCGTATTGCGCAAGCGTGGTAATCTAGGCCGGCCCAGAGTGTGCCACGACCCATGATTTGTTGCTGAGTTGGGGTGGGGAGAGCACATTTTGTGTTACACCACTGTGAGTCCTACAGAATGGAGACCAACCCCTGATGAGAGGCATACTCCCGCCACAGACTGTTCTCTATCGTAAACAAGACAACCACCGGGCCTCCACATTTCTGTAAAGGACAAGTTGATGGGAGACTCGTTCAAATCCCCTACTGTGTGTGATGAATGAGTCTGCTCAGGGCGTCTGCTTACAAGTTCTTCTCTCCCCTCCAGATGGGATGCGACAGGGAAAATGTCATTCAGGGGGCACAACACCCAACGCTGCCAGGCTACGAGGTATAGAAAGGGGGAATTCGTTCCCCCTGCTTGTTGAAATACAACCTGCCTGTCCTGTAGCACTTTTCCCTGGATAAGAGGGAGACAGACTTGAGGTTCAGAGAAATGGCTTTTAGCTCCCAGATGTTAATGTGGAGGGGCCTTCCATGAGCTCTTCACAAGCCATGAGTCTGGTGATCTTGAAGGTGCCCTCCCCATTTCGAGAGAGAGGAGTCCATTGTCGCAGAGATCTGAGGTGAAGGAGGGTGGAAAGGAGCAGCCCTAGAAGGTTTTCCTCTAGAGTCCACCAGCTGAGGGAACTCTGTACCTCTTCCATGATGGAAGGTTTCATGGATTCATGGTCTGACCACTGATCCCAGTTGGAAAGCAGATGCATCTGCAAGGCCCTCATTTTGAACCAGGCTACACGAGGCAGTGGGACCCAGAAGCATCTGGAGCCGACAGGCAGAGTTTGGATGTTGAAATTGTGGATTTGTTGCCAGAGCCCTCTCGGGGGAGGGAAGGACATACCCAGAGGGTTGTCCAAAACTGCCCCAATAAAATTGATTCTTGTAGTCAGAAGAAAGCAGAACTTCTTCACACTGACAGAAACACCCAGATTGTGCAGGGTGTTGCGCACTACTGAGAGGCGCGTTCAATTCTCTTTCGGAGAGGAAGCACTGATCAACCAATCATCAAGGTTGGGGCAAATGCAGATTTCCTGGACCCGAAGCTGAGCTTTCACCACTGACAGCACCATCCGGAACACTCTGCGGTTCACATTCAGGCCACATGACTGTATGGATAGTGCTGCTGTCCAAGGTGGACCAGGTGCTGATGGGCATGTGGAAATAGGCATCCATGGGTGTTAACCAAACCCCCACCTGGAGAGCCTCCAACATCTGAGCCAGGGTTGTAATGTGTAAAGGGTATAAAGGCTTGAAACGAGTTGGGTTCCTATAGTTGTAGAATTGGTTTGACACCACACATTTGTTTTAAAACAGTGAAGTATCAGGAATAGACTCCCTGGTCCCTTTTGTTCTCCAGCACAGTTTCATTGGCTGGGAGGAGAAGATTCTGAATCTCCTGCACGACCAATGGAGAAGAGCCATGAAAACTTGGTGAAGAGGACAGAGGTAAAGGGGGGAATTTAAAGACAGGGCCTCTTTGATGATCTAGAATCAGCCAAGACCATGGATGCTCTCTATCAGTCCTCTGAAAAGGGGGAAGGCTTCCTCCCACGGAGGATGTATGAGGCCTGGGTTGAAAAAGGAAGCGCGTGACCCCCGATTTGGAGTCAAGCCGATTTGGCGGCAGATAGCTGGTTGGTGGAAGAGAGCATTGCTGGGTTGATTATAGCATTACATCTATTTTTCATATTGCAAAGATCCACTAGAAATCGTCAAGCCAGAAGATTTTCCCTTAGCTAAGCCTTGTAGGCAGCGGATAGTTCAAACCCATATTTAGGGCGTGAATTGGCACTCTGTGACGTTAACGTGATAACACCGCACTTACGTGGCTGAGGAACGTAGTCAGTGGACAAGGAAAATGAGCGTTACCCATCGATCATCTCACCTTTAAGGTCAGAATGAAGAACGTCTATGTCTCCGCATGGAGATGGTGGAGTTGGAGTTTATGGCCCTGCATGTAGTATTGGTGAGACTCTCATTGATCTGCGGTTGCTTTGCTCTCAGTCAACCAAAACAAGAATTCTTCCTGGGGATTAGGGAGCAGCAAATCACCAACCTTTTCCAGAGCCTCCCATATCTAGCTAGAACCAAAGCCGCACTCATTTGCCCAAGTGATAATTGTAGCATCCTGGTCAATGTTCTTGTCTTGTAGTTCCCATAGTATAGCATCCTTGTCTAGAACAGTGGAAGGATGCGGAGTAGGGCCCTTGCCCAGTGCTGCAGAAACCACTGCTGATTGAGCTGGAACATTTGCCATAAAAACAAAAGGTTTGTCGGGAGGGTTTTATATTTAGAATTCGAAGATTTGGAGACTACAGGTTTAGAATGAGACAAAGGATTTTGCCCGACCTGCTCCATAATGGAAGTTTCGATTGCCAGAAGACACTTGCCTGTCGTTGATGAAAACCTTGAAAAAAGGCCGGAAGCAGCAGGTTTTTGCGAGGCAGGAGATCCAAGACTTGCATGGCTTTGGACAGTACCACATGCGATTGTCTGGAGGCGGGGACAGAAACGCCCTCCTCGGAGTATCAAAGTCTTTATCAACCTTCATCACACGAGGCATATCCGCCAGTCCTGGGGCAAGAACAGGGACAGAAGGCCCTACTGGAGTCAACCCCTTACCTGGAAGGTGGCGGCTGCAATATGCAAATGCTCATCAGACAGGACTGATTGGCTGATCCCGGGGGGGGGGGGGGGATCAACGAAGGGCCTGGAACATTCTCTAGAGATGGACCACCAGCCCCAGTCAAGGAAGGAGTTAGACCTTTTAACCATGTTCTGGAAGATGGTTAAAGCCACAGACACCTGAACAGTCTTTTGCAGGGATCGGTAGTGAAGACTGAGAGGCTGAAGGGAGACCCTTCTCCGGGGAGAAGGGAGGTCAAAGTGAATCCTCTTCTCCGGCAGATGTACCAAAAAGCTCTTTAAGCGGTATTGTAAAATAATCGCAAAGATCAAAATAATCGGCCTCAGCATTGGGGACCTGAGTTGGCTCTAAAGAAGAACGTTCGGCCCGGTCCGCTATGTGAGTGCTGATCCCTCTGCTTGTGCTCCTTAGGGTTCAGAGATGCCAGTGCCAAATGAGCTCTATGGTCCTCCTTCTTACAGTGAGAGAGATCGAAGAGGAATAGAACCTGGCCTCCTATGGTTTGTCAGTGCAAGTAGCGGTCTTGGGCACCACTTGTGCTGATACTGCAGTAGCAGGACCCCAGAGGGAGGTAGATGCAAGCTCTGGAAGAAGAGAACTGGAGTCCATCTCCTTTCAGAAGTTACAGTCCTTACAGTGACGTTTGCCTCTTTGGAGTGGAGCTGAGTCAGGCACTCCTCTGCGGTACCTCCTGACCTTTATCTGGAGTGAAAAGGTTGTCCGGAAGCACAGGCCAGGTTTTGTGACTTGGTTCTTCCCCACGAGAGATACTCGCACGTGTACGCACCCGAGGCAATCTCCTCAACAGGCGGTGGCTGGTCCCTTGCAATCTGAGGTTGTTATGTTATGTAAACATGGAACGCGCACGTGCAGTGAGCCATAATCAAGCAGTGGAGAATCATCAGAAAAGAGTGGCCTTGAGTAAGCGACAGAAGGTTAAATGATTCTCAATACACTTAAGTTCAAGAGGAAGACTGTTCCAGAGCTTACCAGCCACTACAGAGAAGGCCCTGCCACCCCCTCTCTGAAAGCAAAACCTTGGGACCACAACCAACCGGTCGCTACTAGAGCGGAGAGTCCAATTGGGAATCTAAGGCTGGAACTAGGAGGCAGCGACCTAAACACTGCTTCCTAGAGGCCAAACCGGAGACCGCACCCAGTCTGACTCCCGCTTACCGCTGGGATTCAAAATCCTCCGCCCCCCACCACATAGCCCACGGCGGCTTGTGATACCGGAATCTTATTGAGCACGGAGACTAGGCGAGTTCTCAGTAACCTGGGTCAGATTCCAACAGAACTGCCAGGAACCCCCTGGATGGAACTTGCTGGGACACAGAGTGTGCAGGGTCAGCCACCAAGAACTGCTTACCGCCTCCTCTGCACCCCTTAAACCTGTCACCGGCATGCGTGGAAGAGGTAGGTTTGTGAAAAATGTGACTGAATTAAAAAATACACCCATCGTGGTGGGGAGACATCAAGAGAGTGAAAACAAATGCCCCAAAAAGACAGACACCTAGAGAAACAACAGGACCTGGGGGTGTTCTTTGGTGGCATATGGGTCGGGGTGGACATGGAGGGATGCTCACACATACAGAGCCCCACTCTTAAACAAGAGACAGCAGCCTCTTTGGGGGCAGGCTTTTGCCCCATCCAGGCTGCAGTGCAGACATACTCATGCAGGTGGGAAGGGGGGAGAACAGACAGCTGGAGTACTCGCAAATGATCTGTCAGAGCACATTGTTCAGCAACATGCAGTGTCGGGGAGGGGGGGGCACCAGGGGAGGATTCCAGAGGAAACATTAAGGCCTGCATGCCTTTGTGCAACACCCCAAGGCTAATGGCAGGGGCGCGCACAGTAACAGCGGACACAGTGGGGGGACAAGGTAGTTGATAGAGTGAGATGGTATATGGGGCAGAGACGACTGAGGTCCCTTCGTGGATGAGAAGTGCATTGAAGCCTGGAATTTGGAGAAACGCCTGTCTTCAGATGGATGTTTACTGATCCTCAGTTATTGCAGCCATTCCAACTGGTGCAGAAACTGATCACCAGTGTAGACTGCTCAACAGGATCCAAAAGTAGAAATATGGTTTCTGATTGCCACCTAGCGGTCAACAAATGAAATGTCAATAAATGTCGAAACACTTGTGAAACTAGAACAAACTACAATGTAGTGCTATTTCATCCACATATATGAAAGTCAAAATGTGTTTGTGGCGGGATTTGTGGCAAAAAGTTGTTACTTATACAATTCCACACCGTTTCACCAATCTAAACCAAATTGTGCATAGTTACCTTATAGGACCCCTTTCCACCCTGAACATTAGTGGCTACATGGCATTTGGACACTCCACCCCTTTCCCCGGATTTCAGCAAAAGTCAAAATTTGTTTGTGGGGTTGTGGCTTTGTGGCTTGGTGAAGCATTGTTTCTTATACAATTTCACACCGTTTCACCAATCTGCACCAAATTTTCATAGTTATCTATTAGGACCCTCCGGACATTACTAGAGACATGAAATGTGGACACCCCACCCCTTTCCCCGGATTTCAGCACCTTCACACATGAGAGGGTTTCCTGAAATCATTGAAACATCAATGTGGTCATAGAAGGACCGGTCCTGACATGAGAAACAAAATGCTATTTGCACCGCAACGCACTGCAATGAACTGCACTACGCCAGGGTGAGGCGACAGGTGGGGAGAGAGCACAGAAAGTCCCAGTATGGAGCAGCACACCAACTGCAAACCTCCCCCCCCTCCAACGTCTGAACCGGAGTATGTCTGCCAACCACACACACCCATTCTCAGTACAGTTTACTGCAGAGTGCAAAGCACATCAAGCGTTAAGCGACTCAGAACAGCGAACTACACGTTTGTCTACAGAACGTGTTAAAAATACCTAATACATAAATAAATAATTTACTATCAAATGCATGTTTTTCAAAAGTGAAAGTGAAAGAATAAGGTATACAAGTTGAACATCGTCCATCCTCTTTCCATGTGCTAATCCTGGTCTCCCACACCTCCCTGACCCTGCTCAGAGATCTGAACATATTGTTGGATGCCCCTGACAACCCCATGACATGGCCACTCCTGGAAAACCCGGAAGCCCTCAATATGGCTCGGCAGGTAACAGGTGCCACTCACACGGCAGGATATACTCTTGATGTAATTTTCAGCAGCACCTACCTTATCTCCACGCTCGCCCCACGACCGCTCATATTGACGGACCACGCAGCCATTCTATTCTAGCTCCAGTCATCCATCCCCCGCCATGCATGGCTAACACCAGACTGTCCACCCACGCCACACTATGGAACAAGATCCTAGTCATCCCAGACCTGCCGACTCCCTGCGCTACTCCCTCCCCAACCTACCAGTAGAGGGAGGACTACCCTCTATCAGTCACTTCGACCTATAGCTCTCCAGCACCCTCCTACCTCTCACCCCCTCAAGGACAGCCTCCAATAGACAAGGCCTCTCACCCAGATGGTTCACCCCTCTCCTCAAATCCCTCAAAGCACTCAACCACTCCCTTGAACGCAGGTGGTGGCCGACCCATCTCCCCATAACAGAACTGCCTACGCCCATCAGACCCATGTCTACAAAGACGAAATCCAGTTGGTTAAAAAAATCCTTTTTTATGGGAACAGAATCTTTAATGCCCGTAACAGCAGCAAGGAACGCCACACGATCATCACAGAATTCATGGCCCCTCCTTGCATTCTCCCGCCTCACACATCTGCCAATCCCTCTGTAATGCCGACCATTTCTACAACACAGCGCTAGAAAGAACCTGCACCATCTGCACGGCACTAGCAGCACCCCACCCTCCACCTAGACACCTGTATGAACCTTCAACCTGTCCCCCCAATCTTCACCTCTTTCTCTCTGGACCCGAATTCCTTAAGCTACTTATCAGCAGCTGTCCGTCCGGTTTCCTCGAGTGATCCATGACCTCCTACCCTGCTCCAAGAAATCTTTACCTCAACCTGTGCAGGTGGCATCGCAAGATCCACCCTTAACGCCTCCCACACCCCAGGCATATTCCCAGCATCATTCAGAACATCACACGTCAAACCCCTCCTCACAAATGCCTCACTTGACCCCCTCCCTCCACCCAACTACAGACCCATTTCTAATACCCTTAGACATTTCTTAGCCAAACCTACTAACTGAACGTCCTACTCCCAGCCCTGAACTTTCATTGAATCCATTCACCTTCTCGACCCCGCCCAGATGCTTTCAGACCCCTCCATAGACCTGAATCTTTATTAATCTCCATATGCGATGACCTCAAAAGCACCGCAGACACAGAAGCCTCTGCCGCACTCATAATCTTTGACCTCTTGACGGCCTCCGATACCATTGACAACAGCATCTTCATTGAGAGACTCCAAACCCTCGGCATGAGGGACATAGCACTGAGGTGCGTCTCTTCATCCTCGCCAACAGATACCAATTTCGCACCTCCCTCCCTTCACCTCGATCACCTGCTCCGTCAACAACGGACACCCACAAGGCACTTGCCTATCACCTCTTCTCTTCACCCTCTACGTGAACCCTCTCCCTGCACTTACCGCTCACACAACCTCACTTGCTACAACTACGTAGACGACACCAAAATCATCTTTAAGACCCCAAGTCTGTCTACAAACCCCAGCCTGGCCTCACATCCTGCCTCACAGACATCCATCACTAGATGACGGACAACCACCTCCAACTCAATGCCGGAAAAAGAGAAATCATGATCTGCGGTGCAGGAAGACAGCTCTCTTCCCACAACTCACCCCCTGGCCTCCATCATTAGGACCCCCTGCTGCATCCACCGTAGTAAAAACCCTGGGATGTACCATGGACACTGGCCTGACACTCTCACCCCATATTAACACTGTGTCTAAATCCTGCTACCTACACCTCTGCATTCTCAGATGCATTTTTCCTTACCTGTCCTACCCCCACAGATTCACTGCTGCCTTGTCCATTGTCCTCTCCCCCTTAGACTACTCCAACTCCCTGTACCTGGGTGACCCTGCCTATCAACTAAGAAAGCTCCAAAGGGTCCAGAACTCTACAGCTTGGCTCCTCCTTACCCTCTGCCCCAGAGAGATCACACCTGCCTTCGGTGGGGTGCATTTAAAGGCCCCAAACAGAAGTCCCTTTCACATGAATAGCAAGATTTTAAACACTGAAACAAAAAATTCAAGAGCCATGTGGAAAGGTGCCCACCTGTCATTACCAATGGATAAGCAGCATTTTAATTTACAAAAGGAGGAATGAACAATCCCTTTCAAATGGCAAACAGGATTTTTACACATTGAAAACAAAAAACCGCCTGCACATGTGTGTGCAAATAAAAACAGTTAGAAAAAAAATGAAAAAGCAACAAAATATCACTGCTCACAGAAAGAATTTCAGGAAAACAAAACATGATGTGTGGGTTGACATAGAGCAATGTATATTATGTTTCACCCACAAAACTCCAGTGACTTTTGCAGTGCCACATTATCTTCATGAAAAAAATGTGAGCCCAAGGCAGACCATTTTGCTGGCTGTGGGCAAAACTTCACAAGGAAAACTCACACTCCGAGGCTGATTGTCACATCTCCCATCTAATGACCAACTGCAATAAAAAAAAGTCCTGCTAAAGACATTAAAATTCAGTGTTCTCCAGACCTACTGGCTCTGAAAGCAAAGGTTACCCTTGGCTGGAGCATGACTAATGTGTGTGAAAATGGGGGCACTCACTTCAAAGAGCAAACTTCCAACACAAAGGAGACTGGAGAAAATAAAACGGTGGGCACAGGCTAACCCAGTGAAAACAAATGGCCGGAAGCAGGAGCAGGACCATTTGTCCCACATGAAGATTCACAATTTATTTAAAAGAACTATTATCATTTAGGTCTTTTTCTCTGCCATCATAAGGCAGATGGATTTCATCTATGTACCCTTTTTTATGTAATTTCCAGGCGATTTTGGGGATACAAAATTCATCCACGTGCGACTCATGGAACTGTAATGGCTATCTAAGATGTGTTTCTGGCTGATATGAACATGTTCCAAGTGAGAGAGTTGGTGAGCGAGTGGAAAATGAAACTAGGGATATGCTTAATAACTGTTGTGTTTTTGTGGTAATGGCAGAAATGTGCCACATGCCCGTGCTACATGATACAGATTTGGTAGTCGGATTATCTAATTCCCCGTGATTATCTGGAACAGAAAATATGTTTAGTCTGGCAGTAGCTAGTAAAATTATGAAGTGGTGATACATAACTAGTTTTTGCCAAAAAGGTAAAAGGAGAACAAAGGATGGTAATGAATGGGAATTGCCATATTTTGCTCCAGACCCTTAAACCAATCATGACTTGGAGGCTAGGTTTGGGAGGAGAGAGAAGGGCAACTGTCCATTCCTAGTGGCAGGAATCATTGCAGGGTACCTCCCCAAGATTGTAAAATTAGTGGTGTCATCGCTGCTATATAAGGGGGACTGTACTATGACAGGGGACATAAAAAGGAGAAAGACAGGAGGACAGAGTGAAGAGACAGACCAACAGGTAGGCTGCTGAAACTTACCATCTGACAGCTGTAAGGAGACACCAGAGGAGATTGCCGAGAGTGCATCTGGGTGGAGCTGTCTGTCTGTAGGAAGGCCTTACAGCTGACTGGGTCCCATGGTGGAGAGGGGGAGGCCATCTTTGAGAGTGGAGTGACCAGACACCTGCCCTATCTTTCCAGAGTGTTCTGAGATGCAGCTGATTTTCCTGAACCTTAAACAGAGGCTTGCTATGTAAGTAGCACTGAGCCCTGGGAAACCAGAAAGGTGGGGGAGTCTGCTTGCCTTAAATCCTTCCCCTTTATAGTGGGTGGGTGTAGATCCTTAGCCTATGTAACCAAAAATATTAATTTAATTAATTCCCCATTTGGCAGAACACTACGGGGTGAATTATGATAACATTCGAAATTAACAAAGCTCACTTCCCGGTGTGCGCTGAAAACAATAGCATATAATATTATTGGGTAATCCTTGTTGTCCAGCTGACCCAGACGTCTTTAAGGAAGAGGGGTGTCTTTGTTCTTAAATCAGTCCAACCTTTTTATCCGGCTTCCCCAACACAGGACTTTCAATAAAGGGGGTCTGAAATCCAAAATTCCCCAAAGCATTCAATTTTTTTCTGTCTGACTTCCCAACCTAGACCAAAGCAAGGGTGGGCGTCTGAAACACAAAGCGATAACTCACCATGTGTTTATTTTAAACCAAAAGTGTAGGCAAATTTATAAATGTATTTTTACCAATCTTGAAATCCTACTGCTACCCTTTCCTGCAGGAAAATCAAAACCGCACAACATTACATAAGTGCCTTTGTAATTGATCAGTGTAATTATTTTGTGAAGTGAAATTTGCAGAAAGTAAGAATTGTGATTGTGTTCTTTTTAACTCACTTTTGTGAATTTATTTATGCTGAGAGAAGTTGAGTGGGATGTGCCACGGAAAAAGTGTTTTTTTACATTTTCGTGCTAATTTCTATTACTGTTAATTTAGATAAATACCAATATATTTCCTGTTCACCGGCCTGGTTCTTGGCTCATTGTTCGCTCAGGGGAGAGGGATCCAAGGGGCATGATATGTGTCTGAGATAGGGCTAAACAATTATCCGTTGAACAGTTTGTTGCATAACCCCTTAAGTGGGGAGGGAAGGAACTCCCCGTGTTGAGGGTGGCTTCGCAATAAACTGTTATAAAGTGGGAGTTCGGGCCAGGATTTAGCTTGCTATTCCTGACCCATGACAAGTACATTGTGACAGTCTCTTCATTTTGATGCAATTACATTAAGGTGGAGGGGAAGTCATCTTTGTTTTGTTACAGTGCTGCTAGGATTGGACTCCTGAGTTCCAGGGAGGTGTACAGGTAGAGAATTAAGAGTGTGTAAGAATTAATTTGAGTGAGGAAATCAAGCAGGAACAGGGTGATGTTTCCCCTGAATAAAGAAAGTTTTATTAAAGTGCAAAAAGCCAATTGTGAAAATGACTACTGAGCAAATTGGGGAAGCCAGGGAGCATCTCCTAACTAAATTATTTCTCAAAGGAGAATGGGTTGAGGACGATGCAGGAAACTGGCAAACCATATTGTGTGGAGGTTACCTCAGTAAGCAATGATATTTGGCTTGAGGCCGGAATATTGCACAATGCACTTCAAGCATTTTATATGACCACACATGCTCATGATGAACAGATACAAATGGCTCAGCTAACTGCTCAGTTATATTTTCATTTGCTGTTAGTAGAAGAGTTTTAGAAAAATAGTGAGGCTGGTAGGATGAATAAAGCTGGAGACCTGTCACAGGCCCAGGATCTTGTTCAACAACTCAAAGCTGAGTTACAAACACTGCAGCAAGAGTGCAGAGCGTGAAACCCTTTTTTTGCACTCAAAATTTCAGAAAAAGAGTGTGTAGAAAATCTGGGTGAACTGCAACACAAGCTAAATGACACGTTTGCTCTTAATACAGTCTTTTTGGAGGATATTATCACATTCCAACCCGAAATAAAACAATTGAAAGATGACATAGTCAATTAATTTTCAAAGGGGTTGATTCCAATTTTTTGTGGGATCAGATTCATCAGCAGGTAAGTATTCTGAAACAACAGAGGACACAGCTGGCTCAGGAAAAATACCTCTTGAATCAGGATAACAGCGTCCTATTACAGAGGATAAATCAGTTGGAAATGAAGGTAGAAAAGGGATGGTCAGGTTCTCAGGAGCTGACCAGAATTAGAGAAGAAAAGAACAAGATTGTAGAGTGAGTGAGGCAAATAGAAGCTGAACTATTAGAGGCAGCAAAATGTATGGATGAACAAGAGAAAGAGATTAGTCTCCTGAAGGAAAAGCACCTTGAATATGCACGCAGCATACAAGGCTCACAGAGGGAGAATGAATCACTACAGCAGGAGTTGCAGCAAACAAAGGATCTGTAGGCAGCTCAGAGCAGGGTGTATGAGATCAATCAGGCCTTAGTGTCAGAATTAAAAAGCCCGATCTCTGACTACCAACAGCAAATAAATAAAGCTAGACACAGCTGTGCGAACTTCACCAAGGAAATCGAAAATAATAAACAGGACCTGAGGCACCCTGACCAATCAGGATATGGGACAAGGCCCACTGATCAAGGTGAGGCACCCTCCCCAACAGGGGCCTCATGCCAGTCATTTACAACCTCTTGTGCACAAATGGGAACCGGCCTCATGCATGCCACCTATCAAGAACAGGGTGACATGAGGCAGTTAGACTTACCCAGGCCTAGCCCAACTGATCAAGAAGGCCAGTCCCTGTCTGATATTGGTGAGTATTCATCTCTACCACACAGAATGGAAAATGGCCGGACCAGTGTGTCCTGGGAAGTAAGAGTACGGTAAGTACTTCAGATCATGAAAACTCTTATGAGGAGAAAGTCAAGGAGTTCGATTGGCTGAAGATGTGACTACAAAAAGACCCCATTGCCCGATTTGCTGAAGGAGAAAAGCCAGACTCTCAGCCTAGGAAGGGCATTCTAAAAACCTCTGTATATTCCAGAGAAGGGGGGAATTCCAAAGGCTCCCTGGTAGAAGGGATGAGGAAACTGGGTTCTAACCTGGGCCGGAAAAGAAATCCAGGGAGAGTGACCCTGAGAGTTCACTTTGGTCCAGGGTAGAGGAGTCCAGACCCCATGGTTCTGGGAGCTATAGTGATATGGAGCGCCTAGAAGACAGGGAAGGGAGTACTTGTAGCAGTTCTGAGTCAGCAGGTGAATGGACTCTGGTGCAGAAGAAGAAAAAGACAGCGAAACAGAACAAGGGTTTTGTGAAAGACCTAATAAGACAAATCAAAGCCATGAAGAACGTCCTGACCCCATACCATAAGAATATCAAGCATTAAGTATGGGAGCACATGGAACTTTATGAGCAGATGATGGCATCATTCCAGATCAGGAATTATGTGAATTGTATAGCATTTGCTAAATGGATGTTCTCACCTGAGTACTCCAGTTTCTTTGCAGGACTGTAGGACCAGGATCCTACTATAACTGGTCCACTTATAAGGCAGCCATACTGAAACAATGTCCACCCATAGGCACCCACAAGAGGCCTGTAAGGCTGCATATAACTTGCAGTGTGAGGAAGACAGGCTCCTAGGTAGTTTGTGCAGGAACTAAAGCGCCCATTTGCTCAGACTTCCTGGCGGGTGAACACCAATAGTAGGGAATTCATAACTACATATTTCCATGCTCTACCCAAATACATAATGGCTCCGTTGTTTGATGGGGTGTGGCTGGAGCTCATGGAGCGAGGCTGCACCGGGGCTGAGATCCCGTCTTGATCCTTGCTGAGATCCTTTAACTCGCTGAATATTGCGACCAACGCAGCTGAAAACACTAGCGCTGTGCAGAGCAAGCGTTTCTTCCGCTCATGAGCGAAGACCCGATGGAATTTGGAGCCTGCATTTAGACGAACAAGTGCCATAGAGGAGCCCTGGGGGTATGGAGAAAATGGTGGTCTGAGAGGAGACACAGAGAGCGATGGGAGAGGGACTCGCCCTGAGCCCTCGGTGTATGGAGGCGGCCATGTAATATCTGTCTAGCCCTCCTCTTGAAGCGACTACTGGTGTACCTGTGGCTGGATACAAATAAGCAGTGGAGGCGGTGAACCAGCAACAACCGCCCGTAGCGACCTGCTGAGCGACCGAGGCAGATTGGCCGTGAGGTGCCTGGCCTGCGGTTGCTGGAGCGCTGGTGGCTGCGCCCCGGGTTGGAGGACTGCGGCAAGGACAGAGGAGACGGCAGCAGGGGAAGCGCACACGCGGCAACGGAATTGGAGTGAGAAGCAGCACTAATACGCCGAACGACAGGGAAACACCCTCCGGCTGCACCTAGGTGACCCGGAGTTTTGCCGGTGGCCACATGCTCGAGCGGCCGGGAGAAAAAGGAAACCAGCAGATACCTAGACGCCCCGGGCCGGGCAGGACTGCATAGCGGGGAGGAGCAGAGGAGCTACCTGACAAGTACTGCAACGCTCCGAAGGAGGTAAGAGCAGCTGCTCATACGTGAGGGGCAGGCAGGGACAAGCGTTGAATACAGGGATCGAAACAACATTGAGTGCGAGGTGCGCTATTGCTCGAGGCCCAAGACAGCATACACCTTGGAGCGCTGACTTTGCTGGCACAGCATACACACGCGGCAGCCGGCATCCCGCACATGGTCCGTGTGGGGACTTAAAGCAAAGCTGCAGGCCTGGGCTCCCTGGGCCGGATTTGGCAAGAACCCAACAGGACTGGCCACACAGGACTGCCGGGGAGAATCAGCCCAATAAAGAGCACAAAACGTGCCAAGGACACTGGGTAGATCCAATGGCTGGGTCGGCCCAGGGGCTAAAGGTTGCAGTGCCGGCAAGCGCATACGGATGACACAAGGGCTGGTGTGGTGCAATCGGACCCGCGCTGGGGACGTGAGAAACACACCACACTACGTCAGGAGGCAACCTGCTGTGCAGGCACACCAAATAACCATGCTCCTGCGCGACCTATGGCTTGACATTCGAGGAAGTAAGTGGCTGACCGGCTGCAACTCGCAATAGAGGGGTAGAAGGTATATTCAGCTGGGACCATGCATAGGGTCAGCACGCACAAGTAACAATCGAGGCAGGGCAGGAGACTGGCACACAATAGGTAGGTTCCGCCCACTGGCGATGCAGCGGTGCCCCATCTGACACGCAGCAAGATCCAGAACCATAGAGGAATACAAGTGCTGCAAATATTGCTCGTTTCAGGGGGTGCACGGAGATCTAGGTGGAGATCTGGTGAAGCCGGCCTGTGCTGCACTGCAATATGTCTCAGTCCAGAGGGAAAAACAAGGAAAAGGCCACAATTATGGACTCGTTCAATGCTGCCACACCCAGGGGGCAGCTAAAGAGCGATGCTGCACCGCAGCCAGCCCAACCAGACAAAGAAGCTGGGACTAAAGACAGACAAGTTCTCGAAGCAATTTCTGCTCTGAAGACCTTTATTGATTTTGGTGAAGTTAAATCCGACATGCAACTGATGAGGCAGGACATTCACAACCTACAGAAAGAGTTACAAACACAGAGAAGGACCTGAAGGAGACAATGGATACCACCAGTGGTCTCGAAAAGAGACTGGCAGAGCTGGAAGGAAAGAATGCGGCACTAGAGGCCAGGGCTGAGGATGCAGAGGGCCGCACTCGGCGCAATAACGTGCGCTTGCTGGGGATACCGGAAGGGATGGAGGGCCCGAACACCACCGAGTTTGTCGAAAACGTGATCCTGCAGGTGGTAGGGGTAGAAAAGCTGTCACAGGGATTTGTGTTGGAGAGAGCCCACAGGGCCTTGCAACAAAAAACAAATGCCTCCTGGCTCCTATCCCCGCCCCATGATAGCAATAATTCTCAAGTTCCGGGACAGAGCGACCATCCTGAGATTTTCAAGAGAAGGTGGGGTGATCCACCGCGACAAATCCAGCATAACTTTATACCCGGATTACACGCCAATGGTCCAGCGAGCAAGGAACTCCTTTGTTCCAATCAAGGCAAGACTCAGACAACTACAGCTTAAATACATGCTGCTATATCCGTCTAGACTCAAGGTGATATACAAAGGGAGACCGGTCTTCTTGGAGACACCAGCAGCGGCCAGGATGTGGATGGAACATAATAATCTAGACCAAGGTGAAGAACGAGTCACCTGAGCTGGGCAGGCTGGGAGCGGACATATTGGGGGAAGGGGACCTACCAACTGAACGACAAGCTGCTACAACATGGCATGGACTGCATATACTACCACATGGCAAGCCGACACGCGACACTTAAGATGGGAAAACGACCCGGATGCTCCACTGGAGTACGACCCACCCCAAGAACGGTTAGGTGCCAGCACGTTGCTGACACTGCAGAAACTCACACATGGCGACCTGGATGGGCCACGCCGGTGTGAGGGCGCTCGAGCACTGCAACTGGAGCATGGCTGCTGAGTGCAGTTATTTGTTTTTGTATGAGTACTACTTGTTTACTACACATGTTTGATGTAGACTGTTTAGTTTAAGTTGTTTGTTATCCCATTGTATGGTCTTCAAGGAATGCTTGATAGGGCATGAAGAGCCGCCTGACAGAGGTAGCACTGCGGCTAGGAAGCTATGGGAAGTAAGGCAGACAACAAGGGGTCCTGGATACACGATAATGGCGGGTGACATAAAAGTGATGACATGGAATGTCAGAGGGATGGGCACCTACATGCGAAGAAACAGGATTAAATCCTACCTCGGGAGGAAAAGAATCTCCATTGCTATGCTACAGGAGACCCGCCTCTCCACTGAGGGCAATAATAAAGTGGCAAGCCACTGGGGGGGACAGGGGTTCGGGGCTCCCTACTCTAAATATGCTTGGCGGCATACACATGGATACATGGGACAGTGCCCTTTAGGCTCCTGTCCAAGGAGGCAGAACCGGAGGGGAGATACCTGATACTAAGGGGGAGCATGGAACAATTAGACATTTGCATAGTTAACTGTTACCTCCCCAACCATGGAACTGCAGCATACCTGACTAAACTCAGCGCCAGGTTGGCTTCTTTATCTGGGATGGGGATTCTAATTGGGTCTGGGATCCAACACTGGACAGATCTAGCCATCCACCGCAAGGGTCAAAACAGACCTCACCCCCGCTGGACGAGGTAATAAAGAACTTAGACCTGGCAGCGGTATGGAGGGAAATGCACCCTGTAAAAAGAGGGTTCTCCTACCACTCATCTCCCCATAACCTATACACTAGGATTGATTACCTGCTGATAGATAGAATACATCTTCCCCAGATTGAACAGGCGACCTGCCTTGGTAGATCGATCTCAGACCACTCACCCTTAGTCATGGAATGGAGGATGAAGGGACCTAGATCACCCATACCACTGCCCTCACAGACGCTGCTTTCAAAGAAGACCTCAGGCGCAAGATAAAGGAATATATAGAAATTATGTTGGGAGTGTTAAAGGCTGGGACTTGATATAGGAGGCTATGAAGGTCGTAGTAAGAGGAGAGGTAATTGCCAGCGCAGCTGGAATAAAGAAACTGCTCAGGGGTGAGCTGGAAACAGGAGAGGGAAGGATCCAACAGCTAGAAGCCTTGGCCCAGAAGACCAGGGAGACAGAGCAGGAACTAGTGAGTATTAGAGAGGAATGCCGGAATGCCTGGGACAGATTATCAAAATTTGACTACATAGCTAAAGTTACCACAGCCCATGCAGAAGGGGACAAGGCACGCAGATTGCTGTCATGGCTATGCAAGGAGAACCCAAAACATCTTATAACAGTCATCAAAGATGACACAGGTGCAACACATACTACGCAATTAGCGATAAACGATGCGTTCAGGGACTTTTATTCCCAGCTGTACAGTCACGAGGAGCAGGTCCCCCAGGAAACCAATACGAGATACGCTAGATGATATAGGGTTGCCATCACTAGACGCAGCCCAACGGGAAATGCTGGGCGCAGAACTAACAGTTGAAGACGTTAGCGAGGCAATACAGTCGCTGGCCACCTGCAAAACCCCGGGAAGTGATGGGCTACCCCCTGAATTCTATAAAGCATACAGTTCGGAGCTAGCTCCGTTCCTACATGAAGTGTTCCAAGAGGCATATAACACAGGGATACTACCGAGAAGCATGAGGGAAACGCTGCTTGTCTTGATCCCAAATCCTGGGAAGCCTGTATAAGAGTGTAGCTCATATAGACCGATATCTATGCTAAACTATGACATTAAGATTCTTACGACTATACTGGCCAAACGGCTGTCGAAAGTAATAGGGTCCATAGTGCAAGAAGACCAAAATGGGTTTGTGCCTGGCAGAAACACGGCGGGGAACCTACACAGGCTACAACACATTATAGCACAGACAACGGATGATCAGGGAAGTTATGCTGTGATCTCGTTAGATGCCATAAAAGCATTTGACTCCATATATTGGGAGTGGTTGATCGCTACTCTGAGACAATTTGGGCTGAGTGATCAGTTCAAAGGTGGATCAGGTTTCTCTACAAAGCACCGGTGGCAAGGGTGAAAATGGGATGGGTGGTATCGGCATTGTGGGACATCCAAAGAGGCACTAGACAGGGCTGCCCGCTGTCGCCTAGGCTCTACATTCTGGGTTTGGAACCTGCCGCTATATACATCAGGAAGCAGTTCTTTGATGCGGGCATAAAAGTAGGAGGGGAAGATCATGTTATATCTGGTCAAGTGGCACAGCGAGTAGAGCGCTCGCTTTGACATCTGTGCAGAGTCTGCTAACGCAGGTTCGAATCCCGGCGGGGCCAAACTCAGCCTTGCATCCTTCTGAGATCGATAAAATGAGCACCACACACCGTGGGTAATAATAAGCAGCGCTCAGATACCTGAGAGTTCGTAGCGCTACATAAGTGCCAAATTATTATTTTATTATTATTATATCACTGTACGCAGATGATGTACTGCTTTACATAAGGGACCCACACCTCAATGTGCCGGTGATCCTGGATGTTTTGCAGAATTTTGCGCGAATAACTGGAATCCGCTTCAGCACGGAGAAATCATGCATATTCCCGCTGGCTGGGCTGGCAAATAAGAGCAAAGGGGGACCTCCTGGAGGTTGGGATCAGGTGGCAAAAACATATGTTTAGATACCTGGGGGTGCATATTTGGCATGAAACTGAACAGATGCATGGGGGCAACACAATGCTAGCGATACAAGGGCTGCGGAACTCTATGAATTTCTGGACCAGACTACCATTGTCATTAATGGGGAGGGTGGCTGTGGTTAAAATGATCGTCCTTCCAAGGTTCCTATACTTCTTCCATAATATCCACTATTTCATACCTGCGTCCTTCTTCAAACTGCTGGAAAAACTGTTGAGGGACTTGCTGTGGGGCCCCGCCAGACACAAACTGCCCTTAGATATACTTACACTGCCATACAAAGCAGGGGTTCAATTACCGGACCTTGAGAGATACTTCCTAGCGGCACAACTTAGTTACATGGCAAAATGGTTGGCTGACGAAACAACCTCAGAATTGAGATTGCTCAAACAGCTAATCACATCAGTGCACCTAAGGTAGGTGTTATGGGTACCGGTGAAGTGCCTCGGCACTCACTCAATGATTGTTCAATTAGGCAAGAAGGTTTGGGGTAGAGCCCTGAAATTAACGGGGCTGGACTATCCCTACTCACCTGATACCCCGATGGTGGCTGATGTATGTGCTACTAAAGCAGATTTTCTGAGGACCAGACAGTGGGAGAGACACATCATCTATACCTGGGTGGGATATGTATGTTATGTTATGTTACTTTGCATTTATATAGCGCCTTATGTACCATTGGTATGATCTCAAGGCGCTGGTAGGTTGAACGCTCTTGGGAACCGTAGTTCAAGTCAGTAGAGAGAGAGCCAGAAGGTGCGTGTGTGCACCGGATATTTGTGCAGCAGGTGTGTCCCTCGTATGATAGCTGCTTCCTAGCGGTAGATGTGGTGGTTGGGACATCAGGAGTATGTGTTTGTTCTGGTATGGTGTTACCCAGATCAATTCTGGCTGTGTTAGGCCTGAGGATAACGCCTAGGTAGGCGAGTGTGGAGCTAGCTGTGTTTAATTAGGGTGATGGGGAGTATGTGGCAGGTGTTGGTATGAGAACAGCTATACCGAATATGTCATAGTATCGCTATGTTCTAGTTGAGTGGTGGTGTATAGAAGAGATTAAGCATGGTGATGTGATATGGTAGTTTTCAGTAGGTGCTTGAGATCAAGCGCCTTCATGCTCAATTAATTTCATGCACTTTAGCCTTTCATGCACTGTAACCGTTCCATGTACATCAACCAATCCATGCATTCCAACCGATCCATGCGCTCCAACCAACCGATCCATGCGCTCCAACCAACCGATCCATGTGCTCCAACTGATCCATGCGCTCCAACGATCCATGCGCTCCAACCGATCTATGCGCTTCAACCGATCCATGCGCTCCAACCGGTCCATGCGCTCTAACCAACCGATCCATGCGCTCCAACCAACCGATCCATGCGCTCCAACCAACCGATCCATGCGCTCCAACCAACCGATCCATGCGCTCCAACCGATCCATGTGCTTCAACCGATCCATGCGTTTCAACCGATCCATGCGCTTCAACCGATCCATTCACTCCAACCGATCCATGCACTCCAACCGGAGTGAGGGGAATGAGGAGGGTGCCTTTAGAGATTTTGACTCCCTGGTGACAAATGAAGGACTGTCCAACAGCCAGTTTTTATGGTACCAGAGGATCAGGAAAGTAGCGAGGAACGTCTGAAAGGACTGGGTGGAAGAGCCGACAGCGGCACCAATACTAACACTGTTGCACAACTTGGGGGACGGATGGAGGCCAACATCTATGATATACGAACAGCTTGCAGATAGACCAAACCCCAAGAGTAGCGGGCTGAAACAAGGATGGGAGAGGGATATGGGTGTTGACATAGCTGAACGAGAGTAGGAAAGGATATTGGAATACCCCCGGGAAGTGTCAAGAAATGCTAGGTTTCAACTGATCCAGCTGAATGTTCTCTACAAAACATACATGACTCCTGGTAGAATTGCTAAGTTTCACAGTGCCATAGACCCATTGTGCCCTGGTGTAAGTCAGAGGGAGCGGGCATGATGCACATGTTCTGGGAGTGTTCCAAGGTACGAGCCTTTTGGCACAGAATAGAACAAGCATGCAGAAGGCCCGGGCTGTCAAGATATGAATGATCACCAAAGGAATGCCTATTAGGCGCTTACCCGAGAGTTAGCAAGATCCGACATCTCATTAAATTTATGGATATGGCATGTTCGTTGGCAAAACGGGCCATTGCAATGGCATGGAAGAGACCTGGGGGCCCGCAATATACTAGGTAGTATAATGAATTGGAGCGCAGGACAGGAGCGGAGACTAAGGTGTGGGGAGAGGGTATTGCAAGGGCAGGTGGGGAGTTGGGCCCGGCGTATGAGGCCTGGAAAATACTAGTGTGGGATATGTTCCATCCGTCCGCTGTCAAACCCCCCCTGAAAAAGATAACTTATGCTAGACAGACTGAACATGTATAAACTCACCTCCCTAAAGGTGGAATGTGATTGGGCACACTAGCCCTGGCGGCACTGGACAGCCCATATGCTGACACCGCAGGGACTCGTGGGTTACCCCACAAGAAGCACCACACAGCGAAGACTTAATGTTGTAATTGGCTACCTTGTTACATCATACTATAAAGGCTGATAGAAACATTTAAATAAAACAAACCTCCCTCATACATAGAGTCAAATACCCCTAAGCAAGCACAATGCCAACAATGACGACTGTTTGTTGTTGTTGTGAAGTTGTTTGTTCTTATTAATTTAACCTTGCATGTATACATGATGATGATGGCAAATTGAGAAGCAAACTGTTATGTACACCATAAATGGCAATAAAAACATTTTAAAATAAATAATGACTCAGTTGGTGCGTGACTTTCACAAGCATATGACCCTGGATTGGGTGATTGAACATGCCACCAGGATATATGAGGTCCAAAAGCCTGCTGAGAGTAAAAATACTGTCAAAACCCCCAGACCATCTAACAACCCTGCTGCTGCAAAGGTGGCAGAGGTAACAACTACCCCTCCATTGGACAGTTGCCCCTTTCGGGAGCAGCATAGATATTCCTTGAGACCTCCCTACCAACCAGAAAAGGTCTTGCAACTAGAGCAGCAGGTACAGCAACTGACCAATGATCTGGGGCGCGTCCTGAGGGCCCATCCAACTCTCAACCTAACCCTGCTTCCCAGAAATCCCCAACACCCAGGTCTGATGCCCCAGGTGGGAAATGATGGGAGGAAACCTCTGGCAAACCAAAGTTTCCAGAGGAGGGGGCCCAGGTGGAGGGGAGATGCCAAGCTCTTGAGGAAGCCTCCTTTCACACCCAAACAGAACCCCTAAAAGCCTCTCAACCTGAAAGAGTCTCTTCTACCCCCAATATGTTAGACCCCAAAGAGCAGAGGGTAAGTAGGAGAGGCCAAAGAGAAATAACCTTGTGGAGGAACTCCGCATTATCTCCTTTGAAAGAGAAGAATCCCTGGAGGATTCAGGTAAGCAAACCTTCATTTTAAAAACAGGGCAATCCCTCCCAAAAAGAAATGGGTCCCAAAAGTCCCTGAGGGAGACACGGTAAGTATGGAGACCGACCCAGAAACTATTCAACCTCAAACATGTGAGCCAAACAAAAGTGAAACAGAGGGGGTGTTCCTTCTCCAAGCAGGTTCTGAGAACTGTTCCAGGTAAAGTGGGGACAGCCAAAGGGTCGGGGAAAAGGAGGACTCCACAACCACTCCCATTGCGAGTTGCAAAGTTTTGTTTAGAGATTCACGAACTCCGACACAGAAAACTTCCCAAGATCACACTGTGTCGGAGTTCAATATTAAGAGAATGAACACCAAGCGGACAAATAACTCACACTTTCTTTGCACCTTGGAGGAGAAAGAAGGCCCATTTTAAGCACCGGTTAAGGTCAGAGTCAGTGTGAATGATCAGTTCTGGTGGGTACTGGATCCCAAGCCACCACCCGTCTGTCAAAAAGGGCCTTTGACCAACTAAACTCTGGACGGGGGAGGGCCACCAAATTCCACTAACACCACTTCCCGGACAACTCCAAAATTTCAACGGGAATGATATTTCCGTCGAAGGGACTGCAAATCTGGACATAAAAATTGGATGGCACCGGCTGAAACATCCGGTGATCGTTGTGACTCCGGAGGGTACTGTTATGGAGAATTCTCCACAGTGGCTAATTTCCCTCACCTACTGAGTCCCTCAGCAGCTTTGCTGGATGGATTTCTAGGATTTATTTTTTTCACCTGGTAAGAGTGTGAGTCTTTTTCCCCACTCTTATATGTGTTTTGCTGTGTGTGTTTAACATTTTTGTGTTCATAGACTGTGGAGCTTCACCTACTCCATAGGCATCATCTTTTTACTCTGTGTCACACAGCACCTTTAGTGCAGTGACACAGGGTTGTATTTTCAGACTTCCCACTTTAAACTCCATTTCCCAGGACTGACTACCGTCTCCCAGAGCATGTAAAGTTGCCATTGACTTTATTAGTCTTTTTAAATTCACAGACCCATTAAAAACTATCTTACATAGAGTACTGGAAAGGGTTAATAGTTATCCCTTTTTGTCTGTTTCTCATGGAACATTATTTCGTTCCCCTTTCTTGAAGAAGTGGCTGGTGGCAGTGGTATCTACTATACCTTTCCTACCGCGGTCTATGAAAATAGCCTTGGTACTGTTTTAGGCTATGTTAGTAGCCTCGAACTTTAATCCGCTGGACACCATTTACTTTTATTTGGTTCCGGCTGGGTTTATTCGCCATTTCTTTTTGTAAAGATCTTTCTTGTGTTTTACTCTGCGCGCCATACCAGGTTTGGTTCTTTTGTTCACCGTCTTTTGGCGGGCTTCTGCACAGAAGCCCTCCTTAGGCGCCTTTGAGGCTGGGTAGACAGAATGTGAGGGAGGGGTTTTAGGACCCCTGCACAGGGTTCCCTTGGAAACCCAAGTCGCACTCTTGTTTGATTGGTAAGGTGACTGTCCTGCCAGGACAGCCACTCTACTGTGTGATTGACACCCAGGCTGTGTGAAGGGGGAAAACTGCATAAAAAGCAGGTCTCTGGGACTTGGAAGGCAGAGTCGTCACTGGATCGAGAGAACTGAAGAGAAGCTGAAAGAAGAGGACCACTACCATGACTGAACCTCCCGGTGAAGCGCTACTGCGAGTCTAAATCTCCAAACTTCGACGACAGAGAAGATCTACAAGGAATCGTCTTCCCTTGAGCTGGTGGGGCCAACCAGTTTGCCAAACACCAAGCAAGGCCTCCCTCCCCTGGTCGAATTTGCTGTGCACAGTTGCAGTGAACCGGATAGCCAGGAGGACCGGCCCCTGTTTGGGTTTTAAGGAGCGCACCTTTTATTTGTTGCTTTGGTTTGCTGCTGGTTTCTTCCCTGGGCAGTGCAGGACACTCCAGTCTTCCTCCTTCCTGTCAGTCCAACAGTCGCTTCAGGAACCGTGAGCCTGCAGGATCTGCCAGGAACTTCTGCCTCAGCTACAGAATTCTTCTTCTTCTAAGGTACTGTTCAAACCCGGTTGTTCGTTCCGTCCAACCGTGGTGAAAGTGTTTTAAATCTTTCACCAATCCGAGGGCTTGTCCTTCTCTACTCTTTTAAATGACTTTTCCTTTGACCAACTTCGTTTCAAACTCTTGGCAAAGATTTAACCGTGAACTACTCTGAACTGTGTGATCCTCTGCAAAGACTCTAAACCATTAACATTGGTCCAGGCCTATTGATTTGAATCGTCATAGTAGCAATCCTTTTCTAGATTGCCCTGCCTACTTACTTGTTGGTGCTGCTTCATTTTGTATAACCTTGTCTTTCCCTCCCTTTTTAATTGCTGGAGTGCCATTTTGCTCATACTTCATTTTGAGCCTAAATTGTCCAGAATTGATTGGGTGTTGTGTAGTATATTAAGAGTGTGATTTTTCTGCTGCTTTATTTAGTGAACTGTTTTACAAATGAATATGTAAATAAATGTATATTCTTTTACTCAGAAACCTTGAGTCAGTGTTTAATTGAACCACAGTAATTGCTGTCCTTTGTGTAACTTCTGATACTGCTCACTTTACTCTTGAGATAGGTCTGGCTGCTCAGCCATCGCTACCACTTTACTGTATAGTACAGGCTTGTACCAAAGGTGAATTTGTACTTACACTTGTAGTCTTAATTGTGTGTTGTGTTCCCAAAGGTTACTGCATATGATTCTGCCTAACAGGCACACCTTATTTACTGGTTACCGATCTCGCAAGGAGGTTATCACCTCTGATCGACTATGTAAACAAGGTCCTCTGGACTCAGGCTAACCACCCTATCAAATTACAAATGAGTACCAATTATGTAAGCCTGAATGGTGCCTGTCATGATCAACGTTCTGAGAATGTAGAGTTCCTTTTAAAAAATAACCAAGTCCCAGACATCACTGTCATCTCTGTAGGAGAGCAAACTGGTGATGGGAACCCTTGTCCATTCTTGAAAATAAACCTTCCTCCCAGTTTTAAGTGGCAATCCACACTGGAAAGGAACACCCTAAAAGTTTACAGCAGTCCAAAATCAGATGAAACCTTGAGTCCCGTGAAACCAGACAAGGAAGAATCCGCTCGAAGTTTGACGGACATTCAGAAACAGGGCGAGCAGTTGTTTTTCCCCATTCAGTTAAATGAGGGGGAGGAACCAGTGCTCACTAGAGTATTCCTGAATAATGGAAGGAGTTTCATCAGCAAATAATTATTCAGGAAACTCCCAAAGGATCAGTGTAACGCTCACCTGATTCCCACGGAGGCGCAGGTCTGGCTTCGAGTGCTGATGCTTCTTCAATGGTGAAGCGCAGGACTCTGGAGATGGACAGGAAGGGCCCTCTACTCTGGCTTCTCCGGCTCGCAGAAATATTCCCCTGTGCGTGGAAAGGGAGTATTACCTACTGAGTGAGTAATGCTCAAGCCTCCCACTCTCTTCCAACCCTCCACGATACCCTTCCACGATTCCCCGTGAAGTGAAAGGACGAGCTCTCCATCCTGCTTCTGACGCAGGGGCGCGTTGAACCCAGTTACTTCACTGGATTGAGGTTGGATGGGAGTTCATGTAAGCTTGATTATACTGGTAAGGCACTGTAAAAGTTCTGTTGCAAGTTCAAAAGTTCAAGCTTTAAATAATAATGTTCATTGTCTTTTTTCAGGTGATGAATGAAGATTACTTTGGAGACTTCTTGCAACAAAGCGCTGATGTTGATGTCTTTTCCCCATAGGGGCCGGGGTTCGGAATGCCGGAGATATGGCGCCGACCCGAAGTGAAACGTGCAGTTCCAGTAAAGATCTGGTAAGTCCTAGATGAGCGCTCAGGTAATGTTTTTGCATTCGCTCATCTAATGTCTTTGTCTTTTTTCCCCATAGAGGCCGGGATCCTGCTTGGAAGCAGCAAGACCCGAAATGAAATGGGAATGACCCAACAGGTAAGTCTTAGAAGGAAACTGAGCTTTTCCTATTCCCTTCCTTCTCTCACCTCTTATTCTTGTCTTTTTCTCTAGGCTCTGGGAAGTGGCTGTGTATCCGGATGATCGCTGCTGAAGATGGAGGAACCCAGGAAAGGTGAGTGAAATGCAGCGCTGCAGCGATCGTAACGAAATGCTTTTAAAAATGATGTCTTCCCTTTCAGGATCGTCGGTGATGTCTCCATGGTGCAGATTAGCTGGTAGGTCTCTTGTCTCCCTTTGCAGGTGACCCAGGATGCTGACAGGCATGGCTGAAGTCCAGATGCAGGAGCTGACACGGTGAGCGTCCAGCTGCGAGGAGCAGAACAACGCGAAGCGTGAGTTGCTGATCGGGTGTGGTTTAAATAGCTTTGGAAGAAGTTCCAAGTGTGTATCCTTCCTCCGATCAGGTATGTATCCTTCCCCGACCACACCCGGGTGGAAAGTAGTCCCACAGGTAAAGTAGTTCCTATTCAGGCCTTAAGAGGGCCTGGATGTGGCAGCATGGTCTGCATCAGGTAAGTGCACATTTAAACACTTGAACACATGTCTAGCTTTATGAGCCTGGCGCCTAAGGCGCCAGGACAGAGGTCCAACATGAGCCTAGCACCTAAGGTGCCAGGACTGCGTCCAAAGGGCCCCAGCTTGGGCCCGCTGGCACTCCCCTGGGGGAAATGATGCCTGCCTCTGGGGTCGCTGGGTCGGACCTGGCTCCTTGGAGGTAGGCATCATGACAATCAGACCATTCCCACATTTAAATTGACTGACAAATGGGAAGTAGGTCTGGAATCTCCAAATTCCAAACATCTCCTGCCTAGCAGGTGTATGCTAAAACTGTCCATTGGCAACATAATTGTTGGGTCGGGAGAGATATCCCTTCCGCCTTTTATCTGGGAAGTGACATTCTCAACTGATTCGCAATCAATTTGGACCTAATTAAAAATAAAGCCTGGTCCCGACTGGGGAGTAACCGCATGGGATTTAACAACATAGAAAAAGCATTCCGGTCAGCTCAATTGCGGCCTTATGAGGTTGAAGTTCAAGTGCAAGAAGAGGTTACCATCCCAGAACACGTGCAATAATTCACTCTTCCCCTCAAAATTAAGCGAGGACAGAACCTCAAACATCTGGACGCATATATCTAAATTCCCATCTCCAACAAGGGTTATATTTAAATCTGACACCTCTAGTAGACTAAGAACACAACACCTTTTGAATATTAGTGGATAATTGAGACCTTTGAAGCATCACTTTGGGTGCAAATGCCTTTATTGGAATAGTGGTTGATGCTCAAATTTATTCTATTGATTTAGGTAATGAAATCATGGATCAATCCCAAACGAGTGTTTCGACATCAGCGACGGTATTCCTCCAGAAAAGATTTTTACTAGGAATTGGGGGGAATTTCCTGGTGTAGTCGTCCTGCCCCTACAGTGTGGAAGAGGTGACCTGTGACATTAGGAGCGAGGAGGTAGTGTATAGAGTCACAGACCACTACCTCGAATCTCCTGTCCAGGTCAACATCATCGAAAAAGATCTCGCCACCCAAGGATACTGCTGAAATTGCCAAGCCTGAGGTCTTTTCAGGTTTCAAGCAGATGGTCAAGGAAAGGATCGATCTTGCTGATGCCTGTGAGACCGAGGAGGAAAGAAAAGCTAAAACAGGTATTCCTGGAATTCCAAGATATCTTTTCAGTGGACTCATATGACTGTGACGCACATTCATTCATTCAACCAGCTTTCCACGGACCCCGAGATGGCTCCAGTATTTGTGAAACCATACTGGTTACCTCTTGCATCCATATCCATGCAGTCACTCACAGAGATTAGTAGGAATTTAGAATCCTGTTGGATAGTTTGTCCGATTCACTGTTCCTTTAATAACCCGATACTGGGGATCCTCAAACCAAACGGCCAATGGAGACTATGTGCAGACCTGAGGGAGTTGAAAAAACAGGTCCATGTGTCAAGCTGGCCCCTTCCCTACATTGATCAGGGACTGGGCCAGATCTAAGGGTCAAAGATGTACATCGCCATTGACCTTACCAACCAGTGGCGGACGCTCACATAGGGCGGGGGGGTGCCGCCCCACCAACCAGAGCACCCCCATTGTGTGCTGCAGAGTGCAGACACTGAACAAGTTCTATGTATTTTTTTACTTTTTGGGGATTTTCCTTTTGCAGCGCTGCATCTCTGTGGCAGCAAAAAAAAACGAAAGCATAAATAATGTGACTGCTGAGAGGCCCAAAGCCCAATCATTAACATTACAGAGCACAGTCTGACTCAGAGCGCTCTGCAATGTTGATGACTGGGCCTGGCCGACAACAACACAGGGGCACGTCCCCTTTTACGCATCTTCAGTTGTATTGTAGATGCATGGAGCTGGTAGCTCCACGCATTCTACGTTACATCTCACAATATAGGAGACTGGCGGGGCGCTAGACGGGTGCCCCCGCCAGTATATAATCTGTGCGCAAATAGCGCACCACCAATGTGGGATGTTTTTACCCATGCATCCAAGCCCTGCTACAAATGGCAATGCTGATTGCCAAAAGCAACCCAGAGCTGTTGGGAATTCATTTTCTTAATGTCAAGAATTTGCTAAAATCATGGGCACAAGACCACTCAAAGATTCAACCTTCTTGGGGGGGAGGGTCCACATCACCACTCTACTGTAAGGATGCCCATCCAAACAATAGCAAAATTCTCCTGTTAAATTCAAGACAACCCCCAAAAATGGGTGCAGTACCGGCTTTGGACACAAGCCGGCGCTAGCGGTCTAAACTCTGACAGGAGTGAAGCCTGGCTTAAAGAGAGTGAATTCTGCCCGGCAACAACCCCCGACAGGAGTTAAAACTTGATCAAACTGCATTCCCAGGCCTGGCTGCCTCCTGCTTCCCCACCAAAAGGAGATGACACCTCTCTGATTAGATTAGGGGAGGGGCACCTGCAGAGGGCAGAGACACAGAACAATGCACTGTCCTGGGCTCAGGCAAATGTTATATTGGGGGGGTTGTAAAATAGCTTCCTCTTGGGAGAAGTGGGAGGAGAAGTGCCTCTGGCAGCCACCTGAGCTGGAGGCGGGGACAGACAGAAGCTTCCCCCATGTGCTTTGGAACCTAAACCACACCCATCTGGGCCAGAGCATAATTTAAAAAAAAAAGGATGGCTAATTCATAGTATGGACTTGTCAGAATTATATAAGTAATATCATTATTCTTGTGATATTTCTGTGCACATTTTAAGAGGTGTTAGGACCCTGTGGTGTATTCTGGGGGGTTGCTAGCGGAAAATAGGGTCTTAGTCCAAATGTCTGCATGTTAAAAATCTGACACTTCATCAATTAATGTCCATACTCCTTGCGCACATTGGTAAATGTCCGATATTGGTAAACCGACCAAAAAGCGCAAAATGTTGTCATTTCAGAATCCCAGCTCGCAGGAACATGGGGCTTGAACAGAGACCTGTCTTAATTTATCTGTAATATGTACATGTAATGTCAACCACTTGTGTATCTGGGAAATATGTATTTGAACCAAATATAGATTTGTGGGCAAAGTGACCAGGGGAGGATCCTCTGACCCATAAACAGACCTCATCATGATGACAATCCATTTCCTTCCCCCAATCATGGGAGAGGGGAGAATTGGGCCAATGACAAATAGAGAGGGGCAGGTTCAGTTATGCCACGCACACACCCACTTCCAAAACACATAAAAAGAGACTGCTGGGACAGGTAGAGACATTCATTTTCCATTTCTGCTGAGCATTTTGACGGCCGACATCCCATCCAGACAGAGACCAGAACCAGGGACCCATAGACTATAGAACATTGAACCTAGAACGAGTTTTAACTGTCATCGTAAAGCTAAGATTCTAGGCTTTCCAACGAGCCTAGAACTGACTTCCTACTCCCTATAGTGCCTCTGTAATCGCGCTCGACGCACGCGACTAAATTTGCCGCGATTTGACATTTTGCTCAATTTCAGCCACGTCTAAAAATATTGGTCCTTGCTTTACTTGCTGAAATTCGTGTGCAACCTGACAATCATTCATAGAGCATTGCTAAAGTGATCCTGAACTGATTCAAAGTATCTATCAACTACCCTGAACCCCCTGTAGGGAATTAAAAGCCTTTTTAGCATATTTTTCACTTAATTGCAACCACATCAAAGTATCTTGCCTGTGTTTTAAAATCATACCTGTTTTTCTCTAAGCTTGCTAGGGGGGAACTGCATTTCGTAGTGCATTTTTGTTGGGATTCTTGAAGACTGTGTGCTCTCCTTCCATTTCTTACATTGCATAGGGGGGGGGGGGGTGAATTGCCAGAGAAAAAGTGATTATCTTATCTTTTGCTAAAATCATATCAAGTCATTTCTGTACTGCATTTTTTTCCTCATTGCTTTTCCCTTGAAACCATAAAAGTATTTTTGCTACCTTATCCATCCTATACTAACTCTTCTTTTATTGTAAAGAAGTGTGCTAGTGCCAGATTACCCATTGTTGATCAACATTATATCCATAAATGTGATATCAATAATTAATTTATTATAAGTGTGATATATATCTTGTTAATTTTTCAAATAAAACTTTTAATTTGCAAAACAAACCTACATCTTGGCTCAGTGGGGTCAGAGGGATTCTAAGAGGGGGGTGGGGGTGTTATACAAGGGTTGTCATCCAGAGTACTGAACTGGACATAAAAATACATCAATAAGGGTTTTCCTAAGCATCCCAGACTAGGCATTGACTTAGCTGTAGTGTTGATTGAATATCGCTTACAAAGTGGGGGCTTGTCCGGGATATTCTGGATTAGATCTATCACTTGTGCAGATTAATACGGTGTGCTAACTGACAGGATACATAATCCTGTAGGATCACCACACCGTGTTACACTGTAAAAGCACTCCTCAAAGGGACGCTCTAAGGAGAAGGTCTGTTTTGCAAAATAAAATACTAACGTCTGTAAGTCAGGAAGGAAGTCAACTTCCAGAATGATGACCTTGGTAGATGTGAAAATAGCTAGAGAGCACTTCTTACATAAGCTGTTTGTGAGAGGTGAATGGACTGATCAGGACCAGACGGTCTTTTTGCAGGCAATCGCGCAACAGGTCACTGAAACAGGGTCAGACACATGGAGAGACCAGGGTCCATTACATGTGGCCCTGAGTGAATTATATATGGCCCCAAAAGCCAAAGATGAACACGATAAGATTGTCAGGATAGCGGCATATTTGTATCTATATATATGGGAGCCATGCAGGACAAATGTGCTGAAGGCCAAGTGTCTTGATATGGGCCAAATCGTCCTCGGGACCAGCCCTCTGAGAGCAAAAATTACCCAATTCAGCCCAAAATACAGGTTCTATTGTGCTGAGCAGTGATCTCATGCTAGTGACAAATGACACCTTCAATAAGTTTTAGTATTTATTCTAAACAGTGAATTTCATATACATTTGGTATTCAAGTTAGAGAAGATTACAAAGCACAAAACCTAGAGAAATGCAAAATATAGAGAAACATAGAACTTAGATAAACATAGAGAAACATAGAGAAACACAGTCTTACGCCCCTTCAATCAGCACTGGGAGACCCTGGCCCTCATAAGCTAGCTATAACAAGCCCCGCTCAGAGAACAGCGCTGCAGGATGCCGTCAAGAGCTCCAATTCCGGGCACTTGATCTGGCTCGAACCAAGTCCACAGGACGATCTCCCACCCGAGTCATGTGAGCATGTGTATTTTATAATCTCGTGCTGCCCGTCCGTGACGCACAGTTCCAGAACTTTCCCTGTGCAAAATATAGGCTGGCTCATGGAAAAAACCCAACTCTGTTAATTTCCACTGCTCCTTCTTCTGAGCCCCTCCCTGGCTCCCTGGAGCCCATCTGCCAAAGCTCAGGAATGTCTTATCAGTGCCTTCCCAGAGAAAAGGAGATTAGCTTGGGGCCATGCAGGGCTACCGTTAGTGAGGCAGAATATTCTAAGGGAAGCAGGGATGTATTAACCCCATCTGCAAGCTCTAAAAGGCATGCACTCATAGCTTAGTGTTTATAGCGCTTAAGACTGGCTATCTAAGCGCTATATAGGTGCCATAATGTTCCAAACACTCCAAAAATTCCTATTAGCTACAGAGCTAGGGCCCTCTCCCTGCCTGTCTATCAACAATGCATAATGTGACCTATCACTCATACTAGGCCTGCATATTCCTTGTAGCTCACTACTGCATAATGGAAGTGCTACAACAGACTACTGTCAGCATTTTTAGCACATACTTTGAATACACTATTGGCTTTCAGCGGCTAATGCTGTCATCTAAAGCCCTGATTGGCAAGGTTGCAATTTTGTGTATCACTACATTCCACCCCTATTCAACGTGTGTGCGACAAATGCTGACTAATACACATCAATATAGTATTTAGTGCAGTGATAAAGACCTTGGGGCTTTGCAAGAGGTTTAAGCAAACTACCTTCTAGCGGTTAGTTAGCGTGGCATGCAAGGTTAGTAAAAAACACTACCTAAACAAAAATGTACACAAAGTGAACAGTGACATATACCCTTGCCAAAACCTGGCCTACACAAAAATACCTACACAAAGTGAACATGGACATTTACTCTAGCCAAAACCTGGCCTACACAACAATACCTAAATAATTATTGTATAACTGATTGTCAGTTAAAAAGCAGCATGCAGTTAGAATGTCAAGGCAATCCAGTGTAGTCTAATCTACAATGCACTATTGCATTTATGTATGGTTATCAATTCTAAAACCTGGCATCCTTTCACTCTAAGGGCCTACCCTCCCCCCTGATCCCAGGGCATTCAAACGTGACTATGGGCTGTGTGATTAGACACTTCCCCCATGTATGTGGAACCCAACCAGAAACCATCTAATTTCGTGAACAAGGTGAACCCATGGGCACCAGGTTATCTAAATAAAAACAATTCTACTAATTTACATCAAGCATGGCATGTGTTATTCATGCAATCAAAAGCAAGCAATTTCATCCATATGTATGCTGGTAACTGTAGCTCTGCGTGCCAGTGTGTGGAGGATAGTCGCCCCCACCCAGTAAAAAGCCAACACCTGCTGATTTAACAATGTTTGCCATACAATGCATCTTGTGTATTTAGCAGTCTTGTTGATCTGCCCTATGGCAGAAAAAATGTCTTCATACCTAAAATTCTGCCATCTTCAGTGGTTGCCAATACTTGTAGCAGTGTTTGGCGTATCAATGAACCCCACTAGGCTAGAAGTTCTATAGCAGAGCTGGCACCAGAACCCATAGTGGCCAGCTTATTGTGCACAGTTTCTATGTCACAAACATATAGAGCTCCTGCAATTAATGAATCTAGCTCCCTAGCTACGCGCACTCTAGTGATGGGCCATAGAAATGGACTCCATTTGTAGCAGCTTGGTAGTACTAAGGAAGAATTGCCTAATGATAAATCTATGTCTAAGTGTATCACTGTAATAATAGAGGTGTGCATTACCAGCCTACAATTTACATGTTGCCTTACTACTGGAAAATCTAACATGTTCACAGTGTCTACCTATTGTGACTTGGAGAATACCCTTCTTCAAATGGGATATCTACCATATACAATATTAGTTTTTGCCACAAACACCATAGTACCATCCGGCAGTGGCTGTTTCATCACACCATTGTGTAAAATGCATTTAGTCAAGTTATAGTCCATAAAATCTTGGCGAGAACACTCGCTGCAGTTCTTGGTCAGAAAAACATCACATTAAACAAATTTAAACAAATCTTTGTATCAATTCACTGAAACATTTGGGCCTATGACTTCATAGACACCAGTCATATGAGTCAGTGACAAAAGATGTCTGACAATGTGCCAGGCCAGTACGCTAGCAATTCCATGTGGATACTCATTTGTAGCGCTTTTCCAAAGAATTATTCCAAATGTCTACAATCAAAAGGTGACTCTTTGCATTAGTGTGCTGGAGACAGCTGTCCCCACAAAAAACATGAAACTGGTTGGTTTAACAAAAACCGTGTCACACACTGTGTCATAAAATCAAACATCAAGTCAGTCATGGTTTCATTTACCTGCCTTAAGCTGGCTGTAAAGTATCCAGTGTTTCAAAGGTTACCATCTCAAATTAGAGCTCACACACTTGGCAGCATTACTTCAATTAAGGATCTTAACCTACGCACAGGTGACTTTGATGTGCACACTCATTTTATCTCAAAATAAATTACGCTCCTGCTTGCATATTTCTGCTGCCCCAACAATTCATAAATCATTTTCCTGCCTACGTGCAACGTAGAAGTTTTTTTTTTCAAAAAGCAAAGCATCTCTGGTTAAAGCAATTCAGTTGGAAGAGCAAAACCATTTCGTTTTTCAGATTCATCTCAAAAAGTGCATTTAAAAACCATTTTTCAATGTGTTAGCATTCAAGTGCTGTGTCACACAGCTGTTTGTGGTGCATGATCTTACAGTCCACAACTCATTGTCCATAGTCCTTTAAACAAGAAAGGCAAGACATGTCAATTAAGTTATTTCCAGCAACTGAATCATTTGAATGTGTAGCATCAAATATTTGATAACTAGCCAGGTCTGCACCGTGCCAGTTCAGCAAAAGTTATTACTCTGTTGGACACCTTTCGCAGGTTGCAGAACAAATGTCCTCATACGTCATGCATGCTAGCAGCATTGAGTGCGGTGCAGGACACGTTTAAAGTTGACTCGCTTTCTCTGAGCACAGTTTGCTTGACTGATCAGTGTCACCCGCAAATTGAACACATCTACGCCAATAATGGCACGCTATTGTCTTGCTTTTTTGCCTAGGCAAAATACAAACAGAAATGTTAGGATTTCATCAAAAGTACAATGTCATTATTAATCAATATCAGCGTTATCCACCCCTTCCCTGAACACCACCCCTATCTTCAGAAGTCTCACCAGGTAACTACACACTTTATCATTGCTACTGCAATTATTTATCACCCTTCTGCATGTTTCTGGGGGCTTATTTACACTCAACCATACGGGGTGTAACTGCCTAATCACAAACTCATTTGTGCAATGCGATCATAGTTGGTCAATGGTACCTCAGACTGATCTGTGCTTTTACAAAAGCCATATGATAAGTACCCAGGTCGCACAATGCTTTTCTTTTTCACCAAAGCGATCACGAATGCCAGGCGCCACCTTGCTTCCAGTGTCTCATGATCTTGATTTAGTTTGCCCTGCTGGCATCACTCCATTTTTCAAAGGTAAAGTCTTTCAGTCCAATATCGCCTGCAGTTGCACAAGCAGCTTTGTTTATTTTTCTCCAAACAGCTGTGTATTTTCTCTTCTCAAAGCGCCTAGAGGTTTCTTCTCCAGTGCACAGCGCTTTACTTCAGTTCACATCACATAGAGCACTGGGATGCAGCTTGCACAGCAATAGCGTTTCACTTCACATCACATCACATGGTGCATGGGAATGCGGTTTGCATGGCAATGTCTGTTGGAATGGGCAGCTGTCTTTTCTTAGCCCATTCACAGATGTACAGGTTCCCTAATGTTCAGATGTGATGTGCCCGTCTGCCATCCTGCATGCAGGCTTTGTTTTCCTTCCAGTGTTACTGGGCAAATTCTTTACTTCTGATCAGCTCTGTTATTGCATGCCGTTAGAAAGCATGCGTACATCAGCATTTCTGTCTTTGCACCCCCTCTCCTCAGTTTTTTTTTTTTTGCTCACGCTGCGGTGTCTCTCACAGGGGATGGAATGCAGGATTGTCATTGTTTATCTTTCGTGCAGCAAGCTTATCTCTTTGCCTATAACTCTTACTGTGGCGGCTTCAATGGAAGTCACTCGTTTCAGACAGTTCATCCAGATTAACTCTTTCTTGCACTGTTCCAGCAACTCAGAAAAGCTCCCATATCTGAAACACCATTAAACAGGAGTGCAGTATTCTGCTTTTGTTTGCCTTCCTACACCTCGCCCAAGACAGCTTCAAGGCACAAGCTCTGCACACACAGCAAGACTCTTATTTTCAAAAGAGGCACTTTTTCTTCTCATCAGATTCTACTCCATGTAATTTAGCAAAATGTCAAAGCGTCTTTTAGCCTGTTTTGAACTGATTAATGTCTCATTTAAAAGCATACGATTTTTTTTTCTCTCCTTTTTCCTCGTAACCTTGTAGTTTGGCTTCACGGGCTCACTCCAATGCAATGTGCGATCTTTCAAAAGAACCCACAACCCACTAAATCTTTGTGCTATCTTATCACACACAGATTTTTCATTCTGTTGTACCATTGCCAGAATATAACCACTTATTTCAGTGCATTTAAAAAATGCCATATTTAGTGCAGCTCTCTGCACGGTTTCCCTGCAAGAGCAACCCACACTCTATATTGCTTGTGGGCTGTTATTGTGTCAACAACATTTTTCACCATGTATCACAGTCAACAGGTCACTATTTCCAAAAACATACATCACTTATAAGGCAACAGTACAAATCCATGGCATAGCGTGGGAACAGTCAAAAATACTCCAGGGGCAATTTAGAGGCAATTTAGAAAAATATAAATTGTTTTTTCCCCCCAAACCATTGCAAACTGATTCTGCAATTTCAAATCAATACACAAAAATCGAAAATCCAAATAACATTCACTCACTTTCTTTTTTAAGTGAGTCTCTCACCCATTATAAGCATGGCACAGCTTAAAATGCAATATAACCATTTTAGTGCGTTTCCTTTAAACAGAATTCGCCACCACTAGCACATGGAATTTACAGTTGCCAAAAGAAAAACAAACCCTTTAGGCTCTCAGCACAGATGTTACTCTTTCTCCTAAGCACGGCTCATTCCCCACGTTATTTTTCAGGAATGTCAACACTTCAAAAGCATACATCAAAAAAGCGAACCTTCGCCTCCGAACATTACAGCCCCCACTCGCTAGCACACTGGGGCTGAGTCAATGGTTAGATTACTATTCACAATTTGCATGTCAAATCCTTGCAACTATTTTTCCCTGCCCTCATGACAGAATAGAGTTGAGAACTCCGTCTCATTTGCATTTCAAATTACAACTTTATTTTTTTTTTTTAAATATATTTTTATTTTATTTTAAATGGAAACAGTACAAAACAAACTTGTGGCATTAGGTACAATAGGACAATTGACACTTAAGAAAACACAACACTGCACTCCCCCCCTTCCCCAAGAGCTTATCGACAGGGTAGTTCTGTATCGACCTGGAGTGGCCGGGTGTCTTCCTCCTCCGAGGCAGTAGGTTCCCCTTGCACCCCAAACAGACCAGTAACTAACAACCTCCAGGCTACTAGGTTGCCCACATCCTCCTCCCCGCATTTACTGCATGCCTCTTGCCAGACCATGGTTTCAGCTTCCGCCCATTTTTGCAGATCCCTCCACCACATCTCTATCCTGGGTTTGTAGCATTGCTTCCAGTTCATGGCTATCCTCCTCTTAGCGAGTATATACGCTAGGTCTCTCAGTTTCCCCAGATGTCTGGTGTTCTTCGGTCTGGGGAACCCCCCTAAGAGGCAAGCCCAGGCCGTGTCAATGCTTATCGGGACCCCTTTGTCTGCTAACTTCTGTGACACTTCTCCCCAGAAGACTTCGATTACTGGGCAGGACCAGAACATATGCGTCATGTCCGCATCCTCCTCGTTACATTTCGGACATGCTTGTCTGCCTGTGTTCGCAAACTTAGCTATCCTTTTGGGGGTCATGTACGCTCTGTGCGTGATATATAGTTGGATTTGCTGTAATCTAGCATTTCTGGACACTTTTTTATGATATCCCATAGCCCGTTCCCACATCCCATCAGTCATCTGGGTCCCCACCTCCGTTTCCCATTCTAGTCTCAAATCCATCAGGTCCTTTCCCACCCGGGACATCACCACCTCATACAATCTGGAAATCTCGTGTCCGCCCTCTGATATATCATATATCGTGTCAATCAGGGCGTCCGGATCCTCCGCTAACACCGTCTCAGGCCAAGATTTTCGGATAATCCGTACCAACCTGAGGTATATAACGTATTGGCCCCCATGTAACCCAGTCTCCTCTTCTAGGTCTGCAAAATCCTTGATGGCCCCATCCTGCCATATATCTCCTAACGTGGCCAACCCAACCGATTCCCAGTATATTCTGATCATTTTCCTAAGTTGGCTATCCCCCGCAGTCAAGGCGACCAGTGGCACTTGCGGCGAACACGGGTCCAGGCTTTCCAGTAGCCGACATGCTCTACGCCACATTCTCCACCCAAGTAACAGCATGCCAGGGCGAAGATTTAAGTCCTGTCTAGGGACCCAGATGATCTCCTTCAAATAAAACGGGGTGCAATCTGTCCCAACCAACCTAGACTCGGGAGATTCCTCATCAGAGAGCCACTGTGTAACATATTGCAATTGGCTCGCTACATAATAGGCCTCAAAATGTGGTAATTGGATCCCTCCTTTATCGTAAAGGTTTTGCAGCTTCCACAGTGCCACTCGGTTGCAAGTGCCGTGCCATAGGAAGTCCCTGCACATACTGTCGAGTTTGGTAAAGAACTTCCTAGGTATTAAGTATGGTATGTTGTTGAAGAAATGCAACAGTCTAGGCAGGACAACCATTTTAAGCAACGCCCCCCGCCCTATCATCGCCAGCGGCAGCTTCTCCCAAAATCGCATGGACGCACGGATTTTTTCCACAGCAACTGCAGTATTGTGCAGATGTTCGTTTACCACAGTATGATATATGTCTATTCCGAGGTATCGGAAGGGCTCGGTTGCCCAAGGCACGGGTAATACCGGTAAGCGTTCCGTGGGGACCCTCGAATAATACCCTAGGGGGAACATGCTCGACTTGCCGGGATTAACCGCTATGGCGGACAATTCGGCATACTTCTGCATGACCTCCAAAACATACTGGAGGTTCTCCTCCGGATATTTTAGGTACAGCAGCAAGTCATCGGCATATAGGGATATCAAGTGGCTCTCTCCTCCCACCTCGATGCCCACCAGGTCATATTGCTGTCTAAGATATACCGCTAAGGGTTCCAGGGCCAATATGTATAACATCGGGGACCAAGGACATCCCTGCCTAGTACCCCTACCTAGGCGCCACTTATCTGATATCACCGATCCCGTGCGCACCCTAGCCGTTGGCTGGCTATACAGCAGCCTCGCCCATCTGATATAGCCTGGCCCGAACCCGTATTCCCCCAGGACCGCGAACAGCCACGGCCACCTCACCGAATCAAATGCCTTGACTGCGTCTAAGGAGATCACTGCCATTTCCTCATCTCTTCTGTTCCCCTCTTCGATCACCCGGTGGAGCCGCCTATGATTATGGGTTATATTCCTGCAAGGGACATAACCTGTCTGATCCGAGTGTATCAGTCTGCCGATGACCTTGCGTAGCCTGTCCGCCAGGACCGCTGTCAGGATCTTACTGTCTTGGTTCAACATCGACAGCAGTCTGTACGACCCACAGTGTTGTCTCGGCTTGTTAGGCTTGGGTAGCGGCACGATCAGCGCCTCTCTGAGCGTGTCCGGCAATCGGCCTCCCTCAAATGATTCATTATACATCTCCAGCATTGGGGGGAGTATCTCTGCGCTATATGTTTTGTAAAACTCACTCGGGAGTCCATCAGTGCCCGGGGTCTTGCAAGTAGGCAGCCGTTTCACCACCTCTTCCAGTTCATCTAGCGTAATGGGACCATCTAACTCCTCCCTTTCCTCTGCACTAATTCTAGGCAATTCCATATCTTCCAGTGTGTCCCTGATTTTATCCAGATTGTCTTCCCCTTTGTCCTCATACAGCGCTTTATAATAATCTAAGAAAGCAGCGTTAACCTCTTCCTGAGTGTGAGCCTCCTCCCCATTTTCCCTTTCTATCATCATGATCGGGGCCCTAGGGGTTTCCCTCTTATAAAGCCATGCCAGTAGGCGACCAGTTTTGTCACCGCCTGCATGCTGCCTCTCCACGTATTTCCTGTAGTTGAGGTCACAAAGCCGCTCCCAAAGCTCCGAGCATCGTTGCTGTAATTCGAGTACTAGGTCTGTGTCCCCCCCCCCGCTCTGGTACATTCACGCTCCAATTCTTTCTCCACTTTCTCTAGCTCAGCTAGAACCCCCCCCTGAAGGCCCTTTGATTTGGAAATTGCGTCGCCCCTCAATACCACCTTGAAGGCCTCCCAAAGTGTACTAGCCGAATCTACACTGCCCGTGTTCTCCTCAAAGTACCTTATAATCGCCTCTCTAATATCCTCTCTGAAGACCGGGTCTCTGAGCGCCTCCGCCCGAAGGCGCCATGTTGGTATCCGCCCTCTGGGGCGGCCATATTGCCAGGCCATCACCAAGGGCGAATGGTCCGACAGGACCTTCGCTCTGTATTCAATCTGAGTAGTTGCTATCGCCACTTCTGGCGTGGCAAAGAAATAGTCTAGTCTCGTATGCAACTGTTGAGGGGCCGAATAATGAGAGTACTGCAAGGCAGTGGGGTGTTTCAATCTCCAGACATCTTCTAGTCCAAAATCGTCTAATAGTACCCGTAAAGCCCTAGCCGCCGGGGTGGGCCTGTCCACTTTACTGTCGGACCTATCTATCTTGGGGTCAAGAACACAGTTGAAGTCCCCCCCCTCAGATAATCGGTTCCTCTGCGCACGGGCTCAGGCGTGTACATAAGTACATAAAGTCCTGAAGTATATAGCAGTATTCTGGTTGGGGGCATATGTATTAATAATACTCAGTCCTCTGTTCTCAATCAGTGCCCTTAGTATTACCAGCCTACCCTCCGTGTCTACCTCCTCTCGTACAATTCTGAGTGGGACATGCGGGGCGACCCAGATCAGCACACCCCTGGCATAGGCCGAGTACGGGGAGCCCACCACCGTGCCACCCCATTTTTTCTTTACAAGGTCTAGTTTATGTTGGGTCAGGTGCGTTTCTTGTAGCAGGGCAATGTCGATCTTCTGTCGTTTAAGATACAACATGACTTTATTTCTTTTCAGGTAATTATTGAGTCCGCGGACGTTCCAGGTGGCAATCTTAAGGTCACCCATGGCAATTATGTGTCTTCCCACCCCATTTGCAGGAACCTCCAGCAGTTCGCATGACACAGAAGGCGTCCCACTGCAGCCACTCCGCGAATAAGCTCATTCCCCAACTAACTACACACACAACCAAACCCCAACTCCCTTTCCCCTCCCTCACCCGCCCTCCCCCCAACACCACACACCCCAACTGTTGCCCAGCTTCAACAACAGAGCTCAGGCACCCCCACATCTAGTTCCGCAATCACCGATCAGTGCACGGAGCCCAGTAGGGTGAGGTCGCCCTAATGGCCACCTAACCTAAGCTATTGTGGGGAAACAGTATCGCTCCATGGGGCTCCCGTTCGATAATAATCCCAGTGTTTGCGACAAACAGTACAACCAACTGACCTTCCATACCGAAGGTTCCGAACCGACTATAATCAAGTCTCAAAGTCCATGAGTCGCGCCATCTTGCGACGCCATTTTACGCCTTCCGCAGCTCCTCCGAGTCCTTCTGGGGCCGGTCCGCCGATTCCTGGGGGCACCCCTGTGTGTCGAGCCACTCCATGGCGTCCTCTGGGTTCTCGAAAAATAAAGTTTTATGCGCCTGTATAACCTTCAGTTTTGCAGGGTAAAGCAACATATATTTATAACCTGCCTCCCTCAGCCTCCGTTTCACAGTCCCAAAATTCAAGCGGCTCCGCTGCACAGCTAGAGTGTAATCCGGATACGCCGTGATGTTTGCTGCTCCTCTCTTGATCGTGCCTCCTTTTCGAAAATGTTCCAATATTCTTTCCCGATCGCGGTAGTTAAGAATTTTGGCAATGATGGGTCTAGGCGGGTTTCCGGGAGGCGGCCTCCTCGTTAAGGCTCTATGCGCTCTTTCCACTGCGAAGCCTTGGGATAAGGCCCCTCCGGGTATCTCCTGCAGTAACATGGTCTCAACAAAGTCAGTAGGGTCACGGCCCTCCGTCCCCTCCGGTAGGCCCACAATGCGGATATTGTTGCGACGGGCTCGTCCTTCCGCCTCCTCCGCTCTACTTTCCAAGTTGCCCACCCTTTGAATTAGGGCGTGCAGTTTTGCCTTGTGGGTGGCGCAGTCCGCCGTATTTGGGCCAACTTCTTTTTCCAGGGACTCTGTGCGCTCTGCCAGAACCCTAACGTCCTGTCTCAGCAGATTGAGGTCCTCCTGGACCTCCCCAACTTTGAGGTTGTTATGTTCAATAACACGGAAGGAGCTTTGTGTTTGGTTGGTTTTGGTAGTGTTTTGTTTTGTTTGCCGAGTTGGGCAGTTAGTGCTCAAAAGTGGCAGTTCGAGGTTCCTTTGTGGCAGGGAGGAACGGAAGGTGATTTGTGATGCTTTGATTGGTTAGGACTGTTAGTTGTGGCAGCTGGGACTGTCGTGGGATGTTAGTTAAGCCTGTTTGTTCAATCTCCGGGGTTAGTGGAACTCTGCTGAGAGTGAGGAGTGTTTTGCTGTTTTGAAAGAGTGTGTTGGTCTTTATGCAAGAGGAGGAGGTGTTAGGGTTGCTTCCTCCATGTGTGTTTGAGGTGTGTTGTAGGAAAGGAGGTGTTAGTGTTGGCTCTTACACTTGCATGCAATGCCGTTTTTAGTTCAGAGACAGCCAGTTCTAATTTCGACTCCCAGGCTGCTCTCAGGTCCGCAATCGCCGCCAGGATTTCTTGATTAGAGCTCGAAGGCATCGCGCCACCCACGGCCGATGCATCTTTATTCTTGGTGGCGTCCGGGCCCGGGGACGTCTTGGTGAAGTCGTCCAGCGTGGGCTGTTTCGCCTTGGGTCGCACTGCCTTACTTGACATGGTTCTGGGGATGTGCAGGTCTTCCGAATGATGAGTGGGCGCACTGCACGCTGGCCTGGTTAGGTCTTCCCGCTACTCTTTTCTATTCCGTCTCGGGCCTATGTCGGCCATTTTGAGTCGCCCTTTGTCCTCAACGTCTCTCGACTTTTCTTCTCCAATCTTCGCCGCAGTAGCTACTATGTCCTCCAAAAGTTCACAGTGCATAGGTAGCACTTTCACACGCTGGCATGCGTATCGTCGGTATTCAATAAGCAGTCACACCGCACTAATTTGCCCGGATCTGTTCAGGATCTCGGGAGCTCCGCTGGAACGCGTCCTCCTACATGGCTCTCGTAGCCACGCCCCCTCAAATTACAACTTTAAACTGGGGAAACCGCATGATAAAATTCTTTCCTAATTGAACATATATCTTTCTTGACCATTCATCGGAGCGCTTTAAACAAAGCCATTTCCCGCTTGTTTATCGCCTTGTACTCCCTGGCTCCATTCCCAAGCAATAAGTCAGTCACGACTGATTTACTGAAGGGAGTCTTAACCACACAAGCTATCGGCCACGGCAAGCCGACACAATGCTGCTGTCTTTTGAAGTCTCAGAGCTGCAGTGAGACCACCAAGGAAATGCGACAGCCTGCTCTTCACTCTACACTGTGTTCTCTCACACAATTTGTCACTTCACAGCAAGGCACTGCTCTTCACAAATCCCACCGCTGCCACCAAATGTCTTGATATGGGCCAAATCGTCCTCGGGACAAGCCCTCTGAGAGCAAAAATTACCCAATTCAGCCCAAAATACAGGTTCTATTGTGCTGAGCAGTGATCTCATGCTAGTGACAAATGACACCTTCAATAAGTTTTAGTATTTATTCTAAACAGTGAATTTCATATACATTTGGTATTCAAGTTAGAGAAGATTACAAAGCACAAAACTTAGAGAAATGCAAAATATAGAGAAACATAGAACTTAGATAAACATAGAGAAACATAGAGAAACATAGAGAAACACAGTCTTACGCCCCTTCAATCAGCACTGGGAGACCCTGGCCCTCATAAGCTAGCTATAACAAGCCCCGCTCAGAGAACAGCGCTGCAGGATGCCGTCAAGAGCTCCAATTCCGGGCACTTGATCTGGCTCGAACCAAGTCCACAGGACGATCTTCCACCCGAGTCATGTGAGCATATGTAATTTATAATCTCGTGCTGCCCGTCCGTGACGCACAGTTCCAGAACTTTCCCTGTGCAAAATATAGGCTGGCTCATGGAAAAAACCCAACTCTGTTAATTTCCACTGCTCCTTCTTCTGAGCCCCTCCCTGGCTCCCTGGAGCCCATCTGCCAAAGCTCAGGAATGTCTTATCAGTGCCTTCCCAGAGAAAAGGAGATTAGCTTGGGGCCATGCAGGGCTACCGTTAGTGAGGCAGAATATTCTAAGGGAAGCAGGGATGTATTAACCCCATCTGCAAGCTCTAAAAGGCATGCACTCATAGCTTAGTGTTTATAGCGCTTAAGACTGGCTATCTAAGCGCTATATAGGTGCCATAATGTTCCAAACACTCCAAAAATACCTATTAGCTACAGAGCTAGGGCCCTCTCCCTGCCTGTCTATCAACAATGCATAATGTGACCTATCACTCATACTAGGCCTGCATATTCCTTGTAGCTCACTACTGCATAATGGAAGTGCTAGAACAGACTACTGTCAGCATTTTTAGCACATACTTTGAATACACTATTGGCTTTCAGCGGCTAATGCTGTCATCTAAAGCCCTGATTGGCAAGGTTGCAATTTTGTGTATCACTACACCAAGATCTGGCAAATAGGCAACAGATGGTGTTAGAAAAGGCCCAATCTGACCTGGTCTCTTCTGAGCAGAGGCTGCACAGAAGCCAGGAGTCAGAAAACGAGAGTAGACAATACATCATTAAAATGAAGGAGGATATGGATATCCTGCAACAGGAAAAGGCTGACCAGGATACCATAATTCTGGCCTTGCAGAAGGAGCACCAAGACAGTTTGGACTCCTTACTGCAGTGCCAGAAAAAGCTGGAGCAACAGATCAATTTCAACAGGGCATGCACAGAGCAGGTAGCCACCCTGCAAATCCAACTAGACAGAGAGAAAGAGGAAAGCAATAAATTGATTTTGAAAGACCTGGATACCCAGGCAGAGTTTGATGAAGAGCGCCAGAAAGCTGGTGCCCTTCAACGGCAAAGGGACGACCTGGCGGCACAGATGCAGGCTCTTACTCAGGAAAGGGATACCTTAGGCCAGGAAGTCTGCCATTTAAAAAGAAAAATTGAAGAAAATCACTTGGCCCTCCAGGGGCTGGGTGACCTCCAAAAAGAGCATCAGGGCTTGCTAGATCACACCAGGAGGGTGGAGGAGGCTCTGGCAAGAAAGGAGCAGGCCAGTAGGGATGGGACTCAGGAGGTAAGCCTCCTGCAGCAGAGACTGGCCCAGTACTCCAGGACCAATCAGGAGGCAGAGAGAGAGAATGAGGCTCTCTGCCAGCACAATGATAGGCTCCAGCAACAGGTAGTGATGCAGGAGAGACTGATAGAGTCTAGTAAGGCCTTAACTAAGGAACTGAAGACGCAGGCTCTTGCATTGCAACAGGGAGCAGGGGCTGACAGAGATGAAGTTCGCTGGGAAAGGGAAACGCCTGAGCATAACCTCAGGAGCCCTAGTACCGGAGGCCGTCATCTCTCTCAGTCCCTGGACTCTGCCACCCCCATGTCCGCTGGTGCACATGAGCACTGGGCCACAGGGATGGCAGATTACTATCCAGTTAAAAGTATGGGGCTCATAGGCCAGCACCACCCAGGAATGGAGGGGCGGGCAACCGGGTATGGGCACCCAAGCACAGTGCAAATTAGTTGGGAACCCCAGGAGAGTAGGCCCATTAAGGGCATCCTGAAAACCTCTGCCCAGTTAGGTCAGTGGGGGGGGGGGGGGAACCCATCAAATCCTGGCAGCAAGGAGGGATCTGAATACTCCTCTGAGCGTTACAGGACACAGGAGACCAGGTCCCCAAATTCTGCCAGCCATTCCCAAGCTCGCAGAATCCGGGAAAACCTGGAAGATCAGACGGGCACCTCTGGGAGCAGTGCTACAGAGTCAGAGGATGAATGGACCAGGGTGACCCGAACCAAAAAGGCCAATAAGGCAAAAAGGGCCTTGCTTAAAGGCAATAAGGAGTGTCATCACGCCTTATCATAAGAACGCCAAGAATTCTGTTTGGGAACACTTGGAGCTCTATGAGCAAATGATGGAGACTTTCCATTTGAAGGACAGCAGTAGCTGCATCCAGTACGTCAAATGGACATTCTCCCCAGAATACTCCAGTTTCTTTACAGGGCTGGAGGACCAAAACCATTCAAGATGGTCCGCATATAGGGCGGCCATCTTGAAACATTTTTCTGTTCATAGAAATCCTCAAGAGGCTCGCAAGGCAGCCTACAATTTGCAATGTGGGGAGGATCAGGCCCCACAAGAATTCGTGCAAGAATTGAAGCGTGCCTTTGCGCAGACCACCAGAAGGGTGCGCACGGACAGCAGAGAATTTGTCAATACTTTTTTCCATGCCTTGCCCAAATACATCATGACCCAGCTAGTGAGAGATTTTCACAAGAAGAGGTCACTAGACTGGGTCATTGAACAGGCTACCCGGATCTATGAGGTGCAGAAGCCCATAGAAAATAAAAGTAATTCGCAGAAAAACCCCAAAACCAACAGCACCCCTGCTGCTGCCAAGGTGGCGGAGGTAAAGGTTGCCCCCGTTTTAGATTTGGAGATGGGGGGCCTAAAAACCTGCCTGCACCAAATAATTCACAGCCCAGAAGGCCCTCGGGCCAGTCACAGACAAGGAGTCGAGGAGGTAGTCCCACAAATGGGGTCCCCCGCTCCCCTGATTATGTAAGTCCCCGCTACAAGGGAAACCGACCCACCCTGGGTTATGTGTGGACTCCTCCAGCCCAAGGGGGGGATCCAGCCAAGCACCTGACCCAGGGAACTTCCCTCCTAACTTCCCCCAGGAGGGCAGACATTCACCAAATCCTGGGCAAAACTTCTTTCCCAGGTATCCACCCAATTTCCAGCCCCAAAATCATCCATCCTTCTTTCCCCAATTCCCTGAGCCCAGACAACCTAATCTGGGAGAGGGGAGGTATTACCAGAGAAGGGATAGCTACCCTTCCCGGGATCAGCCCAGGGGAGAAAATAGAGCCCAGTATCAGCATAAGCGGGTTTCACAACTTGAGCGCCAGGTCCAAAATATGGCACGGGATCTGGGTCACATACTGAGGGCTCAACAGAACCCTCAGATGAGCATGCCACCGCAGAATGCCCCAAACTCTGGGCCTGGTGCTCCAGAACAATGACGGGGTCAGCACCCCGATAACCCACCGGTTCCCAGGGAGGAGGCACAAGGGGAAGGGGGGTGTAAAGCCTTGGAGGAAGCTTCCTTCCCAACTTGTAAACAGCCCCTGGAAAACCAGGAACCGGAAACAAAATCTCCTACCCCTGAAAGTCTGCCACCCAAGGAGCAGAGAGGAGGTAGGAGAAACAAAGTACCAAAACAGACCCACTTTGTGGAGGAGGTACAGGTCTTCCAATTTGAGGGAGAGGGATCCTCAGAGGATCCTGGGGAAAGGATCTTCTCCTTCAGAGATGGGGAACTCCTCCCAAGGAAAAATGAGTCCCAAGAGATTCCAATCCAGACTGGGTAGATGTGGGGATTGAGCTGTCGCCGCCCATCATCCTATCCCTGAACCAACAAAATCTAAAACCCCTGGTTCAAACCCATCCTGGTGACTGCCTCCCAAAAGGCAGGTGCGGCCCAGACCCGGAACCAGGGGAACCTAAAACCGAATCAACAGACTGGGTAGATGTGGGGATTAAGCTGTCACCGCCCATCATTCTATCCCAGAACCAACAATACCAAAATCCCATGGGTCAAACCCATCCTGATGACTGCCTCCAAAAAGGGGGGGCGGCCCAGAACCCTAAACCATTTCCAGTTGTCAACTTTTTCTTTCAGATTCCCCAGGCTCTTCACATAATTCTGCCCAAATCTCTTCTCTCGCCATGTCAAAAACCAGAAAGTTAGCCCACCAGTTGTCCAAAAATGTGCATTATCTGTGCCCCCTTGAGGAGAAGGAGGGAAGATACTATGCCCCGGTACAAGTGCAGGGGCAGGGTACAATTTTGGCACTGGTGGACACTGGATCCCAAGCTACCCTTCTGTCCAAAGGGGCCTTTGATGAACTAAATGCAGGAAGGGGGAGAGTTACCGTATTCCTCTCACCTCTCTTCCTGGACAACTGCAGAACTTTGACGGGAAGGAAATTCCTGTCGAGGGGACTGCAGATTTGGACATCAAAATTGGGCACCTGCACATGGTTGAACAAAAATCTGACCAAGTAGAATTTCACTTCCAGAACAACCAAATTCCAGACGTGACAGTAATAGCAGTAGGACAACAGACTGGTGATGGGGGGTCTTCTCTATTTCTGAAAAATCAACCTTCCTTCCAGTTTAAGGTGGTACTCCAAACTGGAAGGAAACACTCTGCAATCCTTTACCAATCCACAATCAGACACTCCCACTCCTATAGTCCAGAAAGATGTGAACTCAGCTCAGAGCCTGGCTGATACTCAGCAAATTGGAGAGCAGTTGTTCATCCCTGTTCAGTTAAATGATGGGAAGGACTGTGTTCTCGCTCGAGTGTGTGTGAACAATGGTAAGAGCTTCATCAGTGAAGCCATGTTCCACCAACTCCCAAAAGATCCAGCCATTCCCACATTCAAACTGATAGACAAATGGGAAATGGACCTGGAAGCACCCAATTCCAAACGTCTCCTGCCAAGCAGGTGTATGCTCAAAATCTCCATTGGCAACAAGAGCATAGTCCATAATTGTTGGGTCGTGCGAGACATCACTGCCGCCTTTTACTTAGACAGTGACATTCTCAATCGCTTCGCCATTAGTTTGGACCTAATAAACTTCAAAGCTTGGTCCCGATTAGCGGATAATCCCATGGGCTTTGATGATCGAGAAAAAGCATTTAGGTCAGCTCAATTGCTACCTTATGCAGTGGAAATTCAGATTAAGGAGGAAGTCACCATCCCAGAAAGGACCTGACAATTCTCCCTGGAAGTGAAAATTAAAAGAGGACAAAAATTGAAAAACCCTGATGCTTATATTCATCTAAATGCTTCTCTCCAACAGCAAGGGTTGGGGGTAAACCCAACACCATTAGTCAACATAGAACATGACACCATTCCAATAAAGGTGTATAACAGCGACTTACAGAGTATTACTCTAGCCGCAGGCACCATTATCGAAATGGCGGTTTCCATTGATTTAGGGAATGAACTGTTAGGACCGATCCCCAAGGACTGTTTTGACAGTGACAGTGATGACAACACAACACCAGACAGGATTTTCACCCGGCATGGGGGGAACTTCCTGGTGTACACTTCCTGCCCTTATGGTAAGGAAGATGTGACTTGTGACTTCAGGCGGGATGAGGTGATTTTCCAGGTCCATGAGGGCTGCCTTTCCCACCTGAAGCCTCCAGTCCAAATCAGCACTCTGACCAGGGACTTCTCCACCCAGCTGGAGGAGGCCGCTGAGATAGCCAAACCAGAAGTCTTTCCAGGATTCAGGCAGATGGTGGAAGAGAGAGTCAACCTAGCTGATGCCTGTGTGACTCTGGAACAGAAGCAAAAGTTGAAACAAGTTTTCTTGGATTTCCAAGATATCTTTGCGGTAGACTCATATGACTGTGGTCGCACCGACATCCACACAACAATAATTCCCACGGACCCTGGAATGACTCCAGTGTTTGTGAAGCAATATTGTTTGCCTCTCGCATCCATGGAGTCCCTTACTGAAATAATTAAGAACCCTGAGTCCCGGGGAATAATACGTCCAGTACACAGCACCTTCAATAATCCAGTGCTGGGAATATTGAAGCCAAACGGCCAGTGGAGACTCTGTGCTGACCTTATAGAGCTCAACAAACGGGTCCATACTTCCCGATGGCCTCTGCCCTACATTGACCAAGGGCTGGCCCAGATTCAGGGGTCACAGGTATTCACAGCAATAGACCTGACCAATGGATACTGGACCGTGCATGTCAGTAGGGAGGACCAATACAAACTGGCTTTTACCTTTGGGGGCCAGCAGTACACATGGACCCAGACTCCCTTCGGATACCTCAACTCCGGCACATTTTCCTACATAAGGCCATGCCCGACCTGGGTGCGGGGGTAACCTGGCTTATGTAGATGATGTCCTCATCAAAAGTTCATCTGTGGAGGAACATATAGCGGAGATCCGTTATGTTCTGACACAGTTGAGGGCCGCCGGAGCAAAACTTTCCTTCCAAAAAGCACAGTGGTGTAGAACCCGTGTTAATTTCTTGGGGCATGAGATTACTCCTTAGGGTCTCTGTCCCCAGGAAAAGAAAGTGTAAGCACTTCAGAAACTGAAAGACCCCACAACTCTGCGGGAACTAAGGAGCCTCCTTGGACTGACTAATTACAGCAGAAAGTTCATTGAGGGCTACGCAGAGATCACTAGACCCCTGATTCATCTCCTGAAGGGGGGGTCAAGTGGGAATGGGGTCCAGAACAATCCGAGGCAGTAAGACAACTCAAAAGAAGCCTCTCACAAGCACCTTGCCTAGCTTACCCTGTCAGAAACAAGGAGTTCTTCCTGGAGACAGGGTTCTCTAATACGTGCTTGACGGCAGTATTATATCAAAAGCATGACAAGGTCAATAAAGTAATCTCCTATGCGAGCAAAACTTTATCTTCTGTGGAGGAAAAATTCAACAACTGTGAGAAGGCACTCCTGGCAACGGTGTGGGCATTGAAGAATTACCCCCCGTTCATCCAGGGGGAACACATCATAGTGGAGACTCCACACCAGCCTCTGCAATATCTACAAAGTGACAGAATCCTGGCGGGGAACATTAGTAATTCCAGAATTACTTCTGGATTCTGTCTATGCAAGACTTTCTTGTGGAGGTCAGATATGGCCAAAACAAGAAGAGTCCCCTAGCACAAGGGTTGGCGAACTTGCATGATTGTGCTCAAGAAATCTGTCTCGAGGACAAAAGTCTAATGACCAATAATAACATGGAGGCATACTTAACTTCCCCACACAAGGTCTATGAAGAAGACACGTGTCAGGGGACACCCACATGTGGATGGGTGCTCATACCATGTTGATAACAATGGGGTAAAGGAACTGGTGGTTGGCATTGGGAATGCCTAGGTGAATGATAGACCGGAAACCTCTGCTGGTTATAAAATAGGACCACGAAGTAGTCAGGATGCAGAGTTGATGGCTGTTTATCAAGCCATCCTCACTGCAGGGCACAACCAACTCAATGTACTGATCATAATCACTGACTCTGATGATGTCGGGAAATGGGTTTGTGGAGCACCTGATTAACTGGAAGAATCGAGGCATGCTTTGTGCCAACAACAAACCCTTAAAGCATGCCAAACTGATCCAGTCAATCGACGATCTGGTGACCTCCAATGAGATGACCATCTTTTGGAAAAAGATAAGAGGTCATTCCAAAGTAGAGGGGCCAGATAAGACTGGGAATTACCTGGCTGACCAGTTGGCTAAAACCAAAGCTCTGCAGGGGGATTTAATAGAAACAGAATCCCTGCTGGGTAAAATCCAAATGGCAGCTGTCACCAGGTCACAAACTCGGACTAACCGCAAACTCCCAACAGTCCAGTGGAGTAAAGATACCTCAGATGCAGATTTGACCACTGTACGGAAAGAGACCCCGATCATTGGGAAATTTTATTGACACATTGAAGACTCTGTAAGCTTTCCTCTAGCAGAGTCAGATTATGCCAGTAAAGAGGATCTCCTGGTGTTGATGAAGTTTTCCGAGATGTTCTGGATCCATTACTGTTTGGTGGTAAGGAGAGCCCTCTGGCAGTGACCAGTGGGTGGTACCGACCTTATTCCAAAGCCTTATGATGAACCACACCCATGACGTAGCCACTGCCGGTCATAGGGGATTTCATACGAGATTGGAAATGTTGCACGGGGTTCCCTACTGGCCACACATGGGCCAGGACCTTGACATTTACCTAAAGGGGTGTCTTGTGTGTGCTCAATTCCAACCCAGTTCACTCACACACACCGCTCCCCTACCAAAAAGGGGAATGACACTGCCTTAGTTGTATTTGCAAGTCGATATGATCGGGCCAGTGATTCGCTCCTCTAGAGGAAACATGTACATTTTCACGGTGACATGCTTCACGAAGTGGGTAGAATGTCTTACAGCCCCGAATTGTAAGGCAGAAACAGCTGTTGCACTAATGATCAACCACATCTTCTCTCGTTTCTACCTCCCGCAAAGGATTGAGTTGGACCGAGGAAGCTCTTACCAGTGAGGTGATGGCAAAGATGTGGAGAGATTCTAGGGGTAAAAAACAAAACCCTACATCGCCTACAACCTGGCCTCAAGTGGAGGGTGGAGGGTGAGGTAGAGAGATACAGCAAAACAATTCTGAGTATCTTAAATAAGTTTATGGCGGACTCTGGACCCAGTTGGGACATCTGATTGCTGCTTGTCCTGATGGCTATTAGGTGTACACCATCCTCTTCAACAAAGATGTCTCCATTTGAGCTCATGACTAGATGGAAAATGGTGTTCCCACAGCATCCGCTCTATAGGACTCATGAGCAGACACTGATACATGCGTCCACTGCACATGAGTACATTTAAAGATTTCAAAAGCACCTCCAGCATGCTTTTGCTTATGCTCACAGCAATTTAGTAAAGTCAGCTGAAGGGATGAAGACCTACTATGATCTAAAGACCACCAAGAAAGAGTACGAAATAGGTGACAAGGTTTACCAGTACAATTTTCAAAGGAATCAGATCAAGGAGCAGAAATTCCTCCCATCTTGGCGTGGTGCCTTTGAAATTGTAGATAAAATATCACCTGTTGCTTACAAAAGCTGTCATCCCAGACATCCTTTAAGACTCATTGATGGGCCAAATGAAAGTCGAGCAGAGGAGTCATCTGAAGAATGAAAATGAAGGATGAAAAATCGGATACATATATATTCAGTAAAAAAAAACTTTGTTAAAGGGATGTTATGGTTACGTTGCGCTACTAAAAACCTATGAAATAAATTCAGTAAAAAACTTTGTTAAAGGGACGTTATGGTTCTAAGTAAAACCAAAAAAAAAAACTGAAATTCGCCAGTTATGGTATGTTAAACAACCATAACTCGTGCCACCACTGTGCCCTGCTAAGACTAACACCCAGGACATCAAAGATGACATCACAAATGTCATTGATAACATCACTGATGACATCACATGTGCATTTACTTTTCATAAAGATTCTGTGCAATGCATTCTTCACAAAAAAGTGTCAAAGATCATTTGCATAAATATCATGAGCTACTTAGTGCATTAATCAATACATTGATATAAATACATTCTATTAGAAATTCTATCAAGTATACTAACATACTCATGTAGAAACCTACGCATTGTGTGCAACTTACATGATGGAAGTGTAATATACATAATTGTGCGATATTCAATACTGAAATGATAACTACTTTCTTATTACAGTTTTGCATACTGTTACACATGTAATAAGTAGCTAATAAAACCTACTTACTACAGACAAAACACAAATAAATAACAACACATACAAATATGAGTATATACATGGAAAGTGAAATAAGCAAAAAAAACAATAGCAGTAGCAGAAAGTGTTCATAACCTAACTAATTATCTTTTTGTAGAGAAATGATTATTCTGTTTCAAAGGTGCAACTTACCCTATGTATCACATGATGTGACTGCACCCTAAAGAAAGTAGTGTGAGTAAAATGTGTACAAATATGAATATATACAGGGAAAGTATAGTAATAAAAAAAAGAAATATCAAAAGTGCTGATAACCCTAATGATTATCTTAATGCACAGAAATAATTGCTGTCTTTAAAGCCTATGTCTTCCATTATGTATATGTTTCATATGATATGACTGGACCCTAAGAGAATTACTGTAAAAAAAAAAACTTGATGGATAACTCTACTAATATAGTACCTTTTTAATTGTTATTTCCTGCCTCCTACTAAAGAAAACCATGTGCCCTAGATATGTCAGTAAAGGAATAAAGGGGGAGCCAGACATGTGATGTCATCAGTGATGTCATCAATGACATTTGTGATGTCATCTTTGATGTCCTGGGTGTTAGTCTTAGCAGTGCACAGTGGTGGCGCGAGTTATGGTTGTTTAACTTACCATAACTGGCGAATTTCAGGGTTTTTTCATTTTTACTTGGAACCATAACGTCCCTTTAACAACGTTTCTTTTACTGAATTTCATATGTTTTTAGTAGCATAACTTAACCATAACGTCCCTTTAACAAAGTTTATTTACTGAATTTCATAGGTTTTTAGTTGCACAGCTTAACAATAATATCTCTGACTTGATGTACATGTAACATGGAACATACTGAACCCCCTCTACTGAATTTGATGTCCGCGAACTCTTCTAATGTCCGCAGACAGTACGGACAACAGAAGCACTACCCAAAAAGTCTGGAGGGTATCTTTAATTGTTATATCATAACATATGGACACTGCACAAATTCACAAACCAGCAGACATACACATTATATGTAGTAATAAATAAGAAGTGTGACCCATATATATAACACATCAACCATTCATTTAAATACAATATGTTCTAAAATGGAATATACCAAAAGAAGAAAGATAGGCTTCCAACATGATTACCTCACAGAAACTCCACAACTAAGAGCAACATCAGATCTACAGACCAGTAAGAACACACCTTATCAGAAGCTGGTACGTGTACTTCATTTTACTCATATATTTCTAAAATGTCTGTATTAGATACAAAACAAGTGATATTATTTTTTTTTTCTCACAGAAATGTCTAGTACTCTGGAGTGGCTAAAGGAGCATTTCCCACGTGAGGAAATGTCTGAATATAGTGAACCTAATGGTAGACACTTTTCTATATAAAGCAATTAATAAATATTATTGTATATACATTTAACATATACATTTTCTTTTGTACAGACCATACAAACATTGAAAATAGTAAACAAAAAGAAATATTGGATAAGACTCTCCAGCACAAGGAAGAAAAAATGGACCTACTCATGGAAAATTTCAACAATTTCAAAAGCATTGTGGAGGATCACTTGAAACAGAAAACTAGATACCATTGTCCCACATGTACCTGTCTCCCCTCACCATATCCCAGTCAATTATTCCCAAACCCTCACCATGAACAAAAACGTTTTGATGAGACTTCCATCCCTTCTTCACCTCATATGAATCCTCTTGAAATCCCCAATTTTCCTGTGTTTGTCTCAGTTTCTACTAAACCGTCTCTGTCATAGATTTAACATCCACATATAATAAAATAAAATGATTATATTGTGTCCTAATTCATTTATTTTTTTTCTTTTTAAAAATGCAGTTGAGGTGTCCGCGGACAGCGCGGGTGTCCGGAATGTCCATGAAGAAACGAAAATTGAGGTGTCCTAAGTACACTATACCTGTCCGTACTGTTCGCTTGCAAGTTGTAACTGTTCTAAGAACACACAAGATGTCTAGGATATCCACAATTAACCAAAATGAAGATGTTCTAAGAACATTATGCCTGTCTGTAATGTTGGCAAACAAGTCCAAACTGTTCTAAGAACACATTCGGTGTCCGGGATGTCCGTAATCAAACTAACACACGCAGTGTCCTGAAAAGTTCGCAAATAAACAAAATGGGGGTGTCCTGAGGACGGTAGACCTGTCCGTGCTGTTCGTAGGCAGGTTGAAACTGTTCTAAGAACACATCAAGTATTCCGGGATCTTCGTAAATAAACAAAATGGGGGTGTCCTCAAGACACTATGTCTGTCTGTATTATTCGCAGGCGAGCTGAAACTGTTCTAAGAACACAGGCAATATCCTGAAATGTTCGTAAATAATCAAAATGGGGGTGTCCTGAGGACGCTGTCCGTATTGTTCACAGGGGAGTTGAAACTATTCTAAGAATACAGGCAATATGCTGAAATGTTCGTAAATAATCAAAATGGGGGTGTCCTGAGGACACTGTCCGTATTGTTCGTAAGCAAGTTGAAACTATTCTAAGAACACACGTGATGTCCTGACATGTTCGTAAATAAACAAAATGGGGGTGTCCTGAGGACGCTAGGCCTGTCCGTATTGTTCACAAGCGGATTGAAACTGTTCTAAGAAGAAACGCCTGTTTGTAACTTCGTTTTGCTTGTGTCGCACTTTTAATTAGTTTGAGGACCCAAACAGTGTCCGTAGAACACCAACGCGCATGGGCAAAACAGTTCCCGTGCATTTGGTGTCCTGCGGACACCGGTTCCCTTCGCGGACATGTTCACAAAGCTATCATGTGACCGCGCCCACGCTGAGTGTGTGTTCTGACTGCGGGCACTGTTCATGTCCCTGAACAATTTAAAACTACCTTTTCAGGCAATCCACAATATTGTTCAATAATAAATCACCATAGCACAAGTCCCAGACAGTAATCCTGACTTTCTACATACTTTTTGGGACTTTTTGAACCTTTTTTTGGTGTTCGATCTGTCTGCGGACAGCGCGGGTGTCCCCAAACCGCGCACAGGTGCCCCTATAAAAGACCACACCCCAGAGCTCATCCTCATTGTGTGTCTGGCTATCTTACAGAACACAGTGCATTTCTGCTGCCAATTTTCCAGATTTATTTCTGAAACCTGATGGCAACCATGGCTGCACTACTGCCACCTGGTGCTACATCTGCCTCAGCACCACCCCTAACCCCTCCACCACCACCACCTCCCCAAGGGCCTGAAGAGGGGAACAGGAGTGAGGATACAGAGAAGGATGAAGAGGATGACGAGAATGAGGTAGTGGAAGTCCCTACTACCAGCACTCGCCGTGAGTCTTGGGTGTGGCGGTTATTTACCATTCATGGTAACGGACCTAAGGCGCGTGCGAACCAAGTCACCTGCAAAGAGTTTAAAATGATGCTGAGTCGCGGGAGGCTTGGTTCGTACAGCTTTGGTACGACTACTATGAATCGACACCTAAGGTCATTCCACGCTGGGGCGATTCGCAAGGTTGTACCTTGCGAAGAGCATAGTAGATTGACTTCCTCTATTACATCCTCCGTTCCCGATCCTGTCACCACAAGGAACACTCCTGTGGGACAGCGTATTCCTCCAGCTGCCTCACAGGCCATTCGCAATGCTGATGACCCTTACCTTTCGAGGGTCACAGTTGTGTGTATGTACTGTGATACAGTACTCTGCAGGGGGGAGAGACTTCGAAATGCTTTTGAGACTCTGGTCTCAGAGCACGAGAAGACCTGCTCACTACCTAAGTAAGGCCCACCCTACATCTTCCTCTCTCCACCTGCCCTTTCTTATCCCCGTGGGTGGTGTCCCCACTTACCCTGCTTTTCCCTGCTCTCCTAGTGTGTCGTGTATAAAAAAACACAAAACAATATAAAAAAACAAAAATCAAAAAGGCTCTTTTCAGAGCCGCCTTTCACAGTTTAAAAATAGAAGTGGAAAATAAATGGAGCTGGGCCTTGTGTATTTTTTAGAAGTCCACGGACAGTCCGCGAACATCTAATATTTTGGGGTGCTGCCCTATCATAACCATTGCAGTTTTGTCTGGAAGGAAGTGGTGGCTCTGAAAAGAGTCTTTTGGTGGTGTTTGTTTGTGTTTGAAAAACTTGAAATGGTCAACACCTACTACAAAATGGATGCTGTAATTCCAAAAAAGGTTGAAAGGTTGCAATGCATTTTGTACGTTTCTCAGAAAACTCTGATTGCCAGCATAAGTAAGATGGACTGCAAAAAATGTATGTGCTACGAAACATAATATTTTCATTGTGAAAAGAGGACATGTCAACATCTCTTAGAAAGGCACAAACAGCCTTATTGACATTGTGCCTTGCTTTCTCCATTTGTGGACCAAATGAAGAAGAACGCAGCCACATTTGTCTCTGTGCAATCCGAGAAAAAATTACTTGAGAATTTGGAAACATGTCCATGACCTTCCCAAGTCCTTCGTTCATTGCAAATTGCAAAGAAATTCCAGACACATGTCCTAAACTGTTCCCTCCACAATGAATTACAATTATGTCTGGATGATGCTCTGTCTCCAAAGTAGCACAGAGAGGTAGCAAGTCCAACCACTTCATTCCACGTACTCCATGCCAGTGCACTTCCACATGTGGGAATCCAAGATCTACAGCTACTCCACAGGTTTCTGCATGCACCTTCAACCAATGTATCCACAAGTCTCCCAAAATCCAAACAATCTGTTTTCTGAAACACACAGCCATAGCTATCTGTTCTTCTCTCAGGAAAAAAAGTATCTGACAAACTCTCTCCTGGCACAACACACCCACTAAACTTTACTGACCAATCCCTTGCTCTGCTCATTCTCATTTGCATGCCTCCCCACCCCAAAATCCCCGGGTATGTAACATGCGATGTCCGCGAACTACCGCCATGTCCTCAGATATATCGTAACATGGACAGTCCTTCCACAATTTCCATTTCACTCTCTGTGCCATTCACTCATTGAATATAGCTAAGCAATCACACGACCATCCACCAATCACATTCAAGATCTCTACATCTAACTGCATTATCATAGATCAGCACTTCAAATGTTCTGTTAATCACTCTGAGTACAAGTGTCATATCATTGGAAAGCACCTTCTACAAGAAATACTGCACAAGTCCCAAGATTTCTATTTGCAGCTGCATGCATATCCATATGCATGAACACAAACTACAGGTATGCATATTTTCTGTATAGTACATGTACAATTCTTATACATTCATATAAACAGATTAACTGACTTTTAGCTTGTCTAATCTATAAAATGAACTTACTGTCATTTTTCCCATCTGCTATAATCAACTGTCACTTCCAAACCTATCGGCTATTTAATTTCTTTTTACACACACATTTGCAAAGCATGTTGAACTAACATATTTTAAGTAAAATATAAAGAATGCACATAGTCAAACAAAATTGCATGCACACACTATGTTCATATATCAAACAACAATACTTGTACAAAAACATAAAAATTAATGTCTAAATTAACATCAGTGCTATATACAAACAAAATGACTAATTTGTTTCCTTTACAATTGCAGTGAAGACCACTCTCCTGAAAAGCAGCAGCATAATTTGAAGTACAAACAACAACTAAGAAGAAACCTGATCATTCCACACAAAAAAGTAAGGTAAATACCACCATAATATTTGTACTATTACTCAAACACACTGTAGGGTTAATTCATGCTATTTCTGCACCTAAAAAAAGAAATTGTGCACCATTCTGTCCACAAATCCCCATTTGTTAAGCAGAGATTTACAGGCAGAATGGCGTTCAAATTCCCATTTTTCGGCGCACAAATGACATAACTCAGCCCCTAGAATTTTAATATTATAAAACAAACATCTGTTTTAATTATATACCATTAGATTTACTATTTGTGCTTCTCCTCACCACTAGCTTACTTTCTACTGTCATCTGAACCCCAGTTTAGTAGCACATAAATTCAAGAATACCCATCCAACTAGTTGTAGTTGCCCAATGCACAATCACACACCATCACATAGATCCTTATCATCATACTCAGACACTCATGCACACAGCACACATACATTGCAGAACACCCCAACCCATACCTTCTTTATTTTTTCAACAGACCCTAAAGAATGCCTACCAAAAATCAAGTCCATAGAAAGCAACGCAGAAGTAGAGCAAATGAAAATAGAAGTGTCCAAAATAAGCATCCATCTCTAGCAGAATTTGTAAAAAAAAGTTCAAACAAAACAGCTAATACAGTCATTTGGCGAAACAAAACAAGCTTCAAGTACAGAAACTTTGCTTCCTCTATCAAAATGTAAAACAAAACAGAAAACAATTACAAGTAAGTAACAAGTAGCTACCACTACTGATAAAACTGCTCCTATAAATCTTGATATAGTGCCAAGTAAGCATACCATAAAAAGTATTTTAGCAAAAATGTTCCGCCACAGAGTCCTTCAAAATCTTATAAAAACAGGAGAGAAATCATGCACAACCCTTAAAACCTACCGCAGGAAATTAATCTTAGAAGCTTTGATAGACAGTGCAATCCTTCTCAAAAGAAAGTTATTTATTTTAGTGTTAAACAAAATGAAACCACTAACAAAACTAATGACTAAATCACAAAAAAGACTTCTCAATAAACTAAATGTCAACAAAAATAACTTCTTAAATATCTGTGGAGGTGAGTGGAGTCACACTACAAGCACAGAACCATATTTTAATGAAGAAGCATACAAACAAAAGCTAACAAATACAATTGCCATACATAGCAGTGGACGAGGTTATGAAAAAGTCAATAATACCATAATGGAACAAGAAATACCGCTTACAAAAATATCCCCAGAAAACTTAGAATTACCTTTCCATTCAACTGAATCAGAACGTCTAGTATACAAATGGCCATGCACGTCAATGTGTAACATTCCCAAAAAATCTTTCAAGTCTTTATGCCCATTCCTCAATCAGTATGTGAAAGGCATTCATTGGACTGCATTTCAGGACCTACTTGCAAAACCACCTTCCATCATATCAAAATAATATCAACACATCATTCAACTATAAGAAATCTAGTTTATAAACTGTACTATGTTAAAAGTCCTGCTTTAGCACTAGCCAATTTAAATAACATTCTTCTACATGGTACAGCAAAAGACCTACTTGAATAAATCGACTATATCCAGAAAAAATATTTTGGAAGTGAAAGCCACTTACAGAATGAAATAGATTTAAAACAAATTAGCAACAATTCTATGCATGGCAACCTTCTACTACACACATACAAAAAAGAAATACTGAAATTTAAAAGTACATCTGCTGAAGTACCAAACCATGTGTGTGTATGTTGCCGCAGAACCTTTTATAAAAGTAACACAAAAACTGTAGACCTAACATACAAAATAGAAGACAATGAAGATTCTAAATGGTTTGAATTAGCTCTCTACCTTATAGCAGAAAACAAATCCAAAATAACTGACCCCTTAATACTTTGCAGTTACTGCACTACAAAACTTGACAACAACCAAACTCCTTCATATGCTATCACAAATAATTTGGAATTATTTCCACTACCAAAACCCCTACAACAACTCAATTTATATGAGAGCATCATAATTCAAACAGTGCACCCCTTTCAAGCAATAATACGCCTTCAACCAAAAACAGCAAAATTACCTCCCTCTGAATTGGTGAAAGGCATTCGTGGAAAAGTAGGTTATTTACCATTAGATCTAAAACAAAATGTGCACACTCTGGGAGTGCAACGTCCAATGGAGAAATCTTTAATTATCTTAGTAAATGGTGTACCTACAAAAGACAAAACAATTTGGCAACAAATGGCAGATTTACATAAAGTTAGACAAGACTTGCAATATCTAAAAGACAATAATGAATACTACAAAGAAATTAATATTGAAGAAAACTTGAAGGAAACCACTGAAATAATTCAAGAGTCACCAGAAGCTTGTCAATTTGAGCTTCTAGGTCCTGCTACTGTATCCAATACTTTAGACCATTATACAATTCATCGATTGCACTCTAATGACACCGTAGAAGATGCACTAGAAACGTACCAAATGCGACAAACAAAAGGATCACCAATCAGCATATGGGAAAAAAGTATAGAAGCACGTGCTTTCCTCTACTCTTTCCTACTGACAAAGGAGGAAGGTACGATGATAGACCTATACAAATAACAGCATCAGAATACCGCTCGTTATGGATGTATTCTGAAGATCCCAGATTTAGACAAAATGTGGAATACATATTCCACCTACTCTTTGAAAGTGAACTAGCAACTCTATGTTACGGAGTTGCACACACATTAAAATCAGGAACCCCCTTTCAAAGTATGTCAGCTACACAATTATTACAAAAAGTGAAACAAAAAGATGAGGTTTTACAATCAAGTATTACAAATCTATTAGCAAACATGCGTGGTACTAAAGAGTACTGGTTCCGACGTCATGGAGATGTACGTTGTATGATAAGAAACCTTGGCCCACCCACTTGGTTTGTTACATTAAGTTGTGCAGAATATGCATGGGAAGATTTACATGATTTCCTACGCATATCAAACAAAAACAAAACAAACATAGATATACTAACACCTGGAGAACTTTGTTCTCTAGATCCTGTTAATGTTTCAAGATATTTTCACCATCACTTCATTGCTATGCTACACTTTATTTGTAATAAAACTGTTCCTCCCCTCGGAGAAGTGCAACCCTTCTTTTGGAGAAAAGAATACCAAGCCAGAGGAGCACCACATATCCACATGCTTTTATGGATTAAAGATGCTCCTAAATTTGGTCAAGACAACGATGCTACTGTGTTACAGTTTATCAAAAAATATGTCACTTGTGAAATTCCATCGGAAGCAACAAATAGTGCACAAATTTTACAATTTCAAAGACACAAATGTGGCAAATATTGTCGTTGCAAATACAAAAACAATGGGAAATACTACACCAAATGCCGCTTTGGTTTCCCTAGACCAGTTACAAAAACAGGTCAAGTAAACAACTTCATGTCATCAGTTAGACATAGTGTTAAAGGTAAATCACCTAAAAATACATATTACATAAAAAGAACAGAAGAAGAAAAATATATCAATGAATACAATGCAATCATTGCCCAGTTATGGAATGCAAACATAGATGTGCAGTACATTGCAGACAATTCCACTGCAGTTGCACAGTATGTTACAGCATACCTAACCAAAGCAGAAAAAACAGAGCTCCAAGACCTCTGGAATCACCTGTCATCAGACAAAACATTGTCTCAGAAATTATACAGCTTGGGCATAGAAATGCTCTCCCATAGAGAATGTGGCTCCTATGAAGCAGCAGATCGTTTAACCGGTACTGCTTTGTATGGAAAATCTGAAAATATAGTATGGCTAAGTCTTGGTCCTGCTAAATCTAGAAAAAGAGTTCTGGAATCATACGATGACATAGAAACAATAGCCAAACATGATCCCAACAGCTAGGACATTTTAAAAAACAATTTGCTGAACACATACTACCCAAACCGAAGTACCACTTTGGAAACCATATGTCTATACCACATAGCCCAAAACTTCACATACAAAAATAATATAAAACCCGATGAAAAGAAAAGGTAGATACAGAGTGTCAAATTGTGAAGGCAGCTTAGTAAAACTCACCAAACCAAATTTAATTAATCATATCAAATTGTCATTAAAGACTCCTCAACATAAAGAACTATATTACATGTCCCTGCTACAACTCTTTAAACCATGGAGAAAAGAAGAAGAAATACTAGATAACTATGACTCCTACGAAGACGCTTTCAAAGCAAATGAAAGCACTATATCCGATGTAAACTTTACACACTACAAAACAATGTTGCACAATGAACAGCAACACGAAGAAGAACTCCAGACCCAACTAGATAAGGATACTCCTGACAGTAGTCAACCTTATGTAACAGGAAGCCAAGAACCACTGGAACAGCCACTAATAACAAATGAGGCAGAATTAGCTATGGCGGAAGTAGAAAACACCATGTGTCAGTATGAAGATAAAGAAGACTTGACTATACTACAATCAAAACTAAACAATGAGCAACGTAGCATTTGTTTCAAGAAGTAACAAAAGAAATTACACATGGTGTACAACATGAAAACAAAGAATGCACCTGCCAAAATTACAAACCTATACTACTGTACGTCAGTGGTGAAGCTGGTTCTGGCAAAACATTCTTAATCAAAATCATCAGTAAATTCCTTCAACAATTGACAAACAACAAACTGTCAGCTGTTGTCACTGCCCCCACAGGTTTAGCTGCCTACAACATAGGCGGTGTCACTTTAAACCGATTACTACTCCTGCCAGTAGAACACCAAAACAAAATAGACTATTACAAACTTTCTACAGAAGCTGAAATGGAACTACGCAGAGTATTAAAACAAATGAAAATGCTACTAATAGATGAAGTGAGCATGGTGTCCAACCTAATGTTGGCTTTGATTCACCTCAGATTACAAGAAGTACTCAAAACAAACTATGAAGAGCTCTTTGGAGGAAAACACATTATTGTTTTTGGAGATCTTCTTCAAATGACACCAGTGAAAGGCGAACCTATTTTTAAAACCTTAGGACACAAACTCTGCCGCAACCTGTTGGCAGCATAGGAAATGTCAACCTTTGGCAACATTTCCAATACAGAAAAAACAAGCTGCTGATCTCACTTATGCCAACATCTTAAAAAGTATTAGAGTTAGTATACTATCTCAAGAAGCACAAGCAATATTGAAAACCCGGCACATTCATGCACTTGATGGCGATAATGCATGTGCTACGGATATTGTGGAACAATTAGCCCACAAAAATGTCAATTGTATGGCCTTAATGCCAACTCTTGTAAGTTGTTTCAAATTCAATGAAACAATATTAAAAAAAGAAATGCAACCAATAATTGAAACTAGCGCCACAGACAAACTAGACATACATGGTATGACACTACCCATGTGTGAACAAGCCACAAGAAGACTAAATAGTTTAGAAAAAAAATATTAAAATGATCCTTAAATTGCAGAGTAATGCCTAAAAGTAAACCTTGACGTGGATCAAGGACTAGTTAATGGAGCACTAGGTACAGTTGTTGGCTTTCAAACATACCCACGTGACAACAACATTCAGTTTGTCAATATTCTCTTTGACAAACTTTCAGAAGTGAAAAGGATAGGGCGCTCAACAGCTCAATTCCTTCTCTTCAAAGACATGTATGTACGCAGAGAACAATTTTCTCTAACTCTTGCATATGCAGTCACCATTCATAAATCACAAGGTCTTACCCTAGACAAAGCATTGATAGACATTGGTAACACAGTCTTTAAAGAAGGCATGATCTACGTAGCACTATCACGCTTACGTACACTTGACGGTCTATTTCTAATCAACGTTGATGCAAGTAAAGTAAACGCTGATATTCCTTGCATTTTAGAATACAATAGACTTTGTTCACTATACACCCCCCATCTAAAAACATATCCTGTTCCACAAAAAGTAAAATGTTGTAAAAGAAAACTAAATCAAACAGGATGTCACTGCAAATTCTCCAAAGAGAGTAAAAAAAACTAATACTTCATCAAGTACCACAAACAAAAAAGAAACTATTAGGGAAAGTAAACCAGGTACTTTTTCAAAGAAAGAAGACAAACTCAAAATAAGCACTCAGATACAGAACTACCTGGTCCATTTAAACTTTCAAATATAATTGGTGAAAGTTGCTACGCAAATGTAGCAATGAATATTCTATTTCAATTACCACTAATTGTTGACAACATTTACTTACACAGTACAGACCAATTGTGTTTGCAAATGTTAGTACTTCATAGAAACGCAACAAACATTGACAACATTACAATATGTCAACAGGTATCTAACTGCTCCAAAAATCTGATACAAGCTAACATATAGAACATTACCCAGAAACAACGAACATTACCCAGAAACAACAAGTAAACACTGAAAACAAACAAACAAATAGACTGTAGCATAACAGAAAAAGGGTAGAACTGAACCCTGGGAAGGTGGGGGAGTCTGCTTGCCTTGAATCCTTTCCCTTTATTGTGGGTGGGGGGGAGGGGCAAAACTGTTTAGATCCTTAGCCTATGTAACCAGAAATATTAATTTAATCAATTCCCAATTTGGCAGAACACTACGGGGTGAATTTTGTTAAAATTCAAAATTAACAAACCTCACTTCTCAGTGTGCGCTTAAACCTGTAGCCTATAAATAAATTGGGTAATCCTTGTTGTCCAGCAGACTCTGACTTCTTTGAAGGAAGAGGGGTGTCTTTGTTCTTAAATCAGTCCAAGCTTTTTATCGAGCTTCCCCAACACAGGCCTTTCAGTAAGAGGGAGTCTGAAATCCAGAATTCCCCAAAGCATTCCAATTTTTCTGTCTGACTTCCCAACCTAGACCAAAGGAAGTTGAGGTCTGAAAAACAAAGCAATGAATCACCCTCTGTTTATTTTAAACCAAACGTGCGTGCAAAATTATAATTGCCATATGTATTTTTACCAATCTTGAAATCCTACTGCTACCCTTTTAAGCCTGCAGGAAAATCAAAATCGCACAACATTACTGTCGTGATAAGCTGCTAGGCGCTTGCAGTAACCTGCATTTGCACTAACCCACTGAGCTATCTTGTGTGTATTAGAGCCTATTTGAAGCGTGGAGGAAAATGCTGACATCAACCAGGACTCTCGAACTGGGTGAGCCTGCATGCTTGCAAGGGGTTAATTGCGAAGGCCTTTTCTGAAGACATAAAACATCTAGCATTTGCAAGAGGCTTTATGCAGCCCTTGGGAGCCAGGCACAGCTTTGCTCGTCTTCGCTCTGCGAGTCAGGTGCACTGATAAGGCAAGAATGTCTGATCTTCTCAAAACACAGTGCCCGAAGCCTGGGAGCCAAGACTGGCTGTTTCCAGTCTTGTAACTTTCCAAGCAAAAAACATGTTTACTGCTGGGAAGGGAGAGCCTAGAAGCTTCTCGAAGAGCTGACACGTCATGATGATTGACGTGCAGCTCCTAATAAGAGAACTATACTTGGACCAGGGAAGGGGGGACTCATCCTGGGCTGTTGGAAAGACGCACGTATTAAGAAGAACAGTGCTTGGACGACCAGCTGTGCACTATCAGGGCCGAGACTCCTAGCATCACATCCCCGCTCTGGTGTAGGACTGTGGGGGCTTGGCCAGTCCGCCCCTCCTCTTCTGAGGAGTGCCGGGCACCTGTAGCGGCGAGGGTCCTGGGTGTGATCAGATCGTACCTTCATCTACATTTCATTAGGAGCGTAAGACCAAATAATTGCATATTCATCTGTGATTGATAATTGGCATTATATAGCTTGCACTTTCTATTTCCACATTATTATAAATTGCTGCTTAGTTTTCATTAGCCACTGTAGATAATAAATGCAAGCATCATATATTCTGTGTGATTGGCTTTTTTCCAGACTGAGATCATCGTGCGTCTTAAACCTTATTTGTGTGGGAAGGTAATTAGGAGTGATTTACTTTGCACAAAGGGCTGGATCCCAGGGAGGTGCGGGTACTGCTTATCACTACAATTACATAAGTGCCTTTGTCATTTATCAGTGTAATTATTTCATGAAGTGAAATTTGCAGAAAGTAAGAATTTTGATTGTGTTTTTTTTCACTCACTTTTGTGATTTTTTTATGCTGAGAGAAGTTGATTGTGTTGTACCACAGAAAAACTTTTTTTTGTCATTTTTGTGCTAATTTCTATTACTGTTAATTTAAATAAATACCAATATATTTCCTGTACACCTGCCAGGTTCTTGGCTCATTGTTAGCTCAGATAAGAAGGATCTCAGGGGAATGATATGTGTCTGAGATAAGGCTAAAAAGAATCTGTTAAACAGTTTGTTGCATAACCACTTGAGTGTTGAGGGAAGGAACTCCCCGTGTTGAGGGTGGCTTATCAATAAACCGTTACACTTCCGTATCCTCCACTGGCTCCCGGTTGAATAATGGGCCGCTTTCAAGACCATGTATAGCGCTCACCGTGTCCTCCACAAGACAGGCTCAGAATACCTTCAACATAAAATCATCCGCTGCCAAACCAACAGACACCTGCATTCAGGCACTGCACTCCTCCCGGTGATCCCCTCCTTCAAATCAAACAGAATAGGAAGTTCTACATTTTCCGTCCAAGCCCCCATTATCTAGAAGTCAATGCTGCTTAACATCCAACGCATAGAGGTCCACCAGGCCTTCTGGAGGGCCATCAAGACATGATATTCCACCTACCTCCATGACAAACCTTGCCGTCTTGAGCTAGTCAAACACTCCTGGTATGCCTGCCGTCTTGAGCTAGTCAAACACTCCAGGTATGCCGGGGCAGCAAATGCTTGAAATCACTGAATGACAGTAAGAATATTCTAATAATCTCCAGAAGAACACTGGAGAGAGTTCATACCACACATATGAATCCAAGAAGCCAGTGAACAGGGGTACGTATCACACTCCATGCATGTGGAAGATAGCTAAAGGCAAGGCCATCCACCCACACGCATCTGCATACACCAATCCCAATGACACATTGCACATATCTGCAATTAGAATGCAGCTATCCCCCATGACCAAAATGTGGTCTAGCTGGACACATAATGAGGTCTACCACTCTCGCATACTCTCTTGTCAAACTCTCTTGTCAATTTCAAAGCACCCATCGACTTGCCAGTGCGATAATGGAAGCTAGTAGGAGCCTGGCCACCGCTGCCAAACTTTGATTTGGCCAATATGCACACACACATTCTAAACTCCTCTGATGAATGTTCCCAAACCCTGGTCTATCGTGGTTCCCCGAGGGTGTTCACTCACAGTGCTTTGAGGCCATACCAATGGACTAGTATAGTGAGATAAACACCTGCACCTGATATCTGTGCGCAGATTGCTGTGGCAGGTCGGGATTCCGTCAGGGTCAACTAAGCCTTTCATACTTCGAGGTTGATAAATTGAGTACCACTCTGTGGGATAATAATGTCTTCTGTTATTTCAGGCCTATGGGTGTGTAGTGCTATATAAGAAACACATTGTTATTATTATAAAGGCGCTATACAAATGAAAAATTACATTACATGAATCAGGAACCCCCCCTTGAACTCCCCAATGGACTCACCTCCTTTCACGCTGAATTGCTTCCACTTCCCTCAACCCCGCCTTCTGAAAGGACCATTTCATCATTTTTATCCTTCTCATTATTGGGCACCCTCCACCACGAACATCCTTTTCTCACCCCACCTTTCCCTCACCGTCTGACTATTCTGTCCCAAGCAAAATAAGGATACCAGGTTGGTCAATGGACGAGCAGCTGTTATGGTCAAGCAGCTACATTCCTTTCACCAGCCTGCAGTTCTGGGTGTACCAGTAGACCCAACAGGCCTAGGGATGAGAAGCAAGAAGCGGGAGAGGATCAGGACAAAGCTATGGGTATGTAAAGGGAAGAGGGTGACACTGTAAGCTTAGCGTCTGGGAAAGCTCCAACCGCAGGAGTGCTGACTACTCCGTTCCCCCAATGCCAGAGAAACTAGAGTTCCTGTGTCAGCAGTTCTGCGGTGCTTTCTCAGTGTCCGCCATTTTCTTGACTGCCGTGCTAAATGCATCAGGGTCAACTGAACAAAGTCAAACCCTGAACGCACCGGAAATGAGCATAATCCCCCGGTGGACCATTAGCGAGGACAGTCATGTCCCCGCGTTGGCCTCTTGCATGGAGCCTCAAGAATTCATCTCATAGTCGTTAGCCCCTTTGTGAGTAGAATTCGTGTGGACTCTTTCTCTACTCCATAAATGGCGAAGCACTGTTTCTTAATTTTCCACTAATAATCTCGGTGTTCCTTTCAGTCTGAGGTGTACTTGCAGGACAACACGTGCATGAACGCAACAGCTGCAGAGACACGGAACTGAACATAACGTCTAGTCACGGACTGAGTGGACATGGTGGCAGCCAACGAAGAAGATGGCAGACAGGTGCGTGTCCAGGCCCCGAAGACTCAGGGCGAGTTGGGCGAAACTAATGTTCCAGCTGGACCGTTTTAACAAGTTATGCACGTGACTGATACTAGAACCATGTGTGGACGGCAGCAGGCATGTCCAAAATGTCCGTGCTTGCATTTTTCTTTCTATAGGAACTGCTGTTCGCAATGCATTGGCAGGGACTTGCCTTTGCACAATGGCTGCCATTGTGTGTAAGCTCTCCTGAGAGCGCCATCTCAGGGAGTAAATATATACTCAGTCCCCGGTCTAGTGTAGGCCTCCGTGAGAGCGCGTGTGACTCTAAACTCTAAACCCTACTGCCTTCCGAGAGTGTTGGTGCAGAGGGCTGGCGTGCAGGCCTGGGGCCCACTAAGTGACGGGGTGCAGTCAGCGCCCTGGGGAACCTGGGGCCCCAGGAGGGAGGCGCACTGGGAAGCGTACTGCTGGCCCACTTGCAACCAGCAGCCCCCAGTATCAAGACCACACTGGTCGCTTCCTAGGCCGCCCCCACCCCCGCCCCCCTGAAAGGAATCCGTGGAAAACCTGGAAGGAGGCTTACCTTGGGGAGCTTCTTCTGTCAATGAAATCTTTGAGGTGCTGTGGGGGAACCAAGAAAGTCTGGAGGTGCTGTTCACACATGCAGTGTGACGGCACAAGCGGCAGACTCAACAGTGCTCCGGGTTCAAGCACTCCAAACAGGGAGGGTATGGTGCCTAGAGGCATAGGTGGAGGGATATCCTTTGCCCAGAAGTGGGTGGCGGGGAGGGGGCGGCCCAAATCCAAGCAAAAGGTATAAACAGAGGTCCATCCTTGTGTCGGTCCAACCAGGACTGGGGGGGCAAGGCCACCTGCAGGGTCAACAAAACCAAGAAGAACGGTTCCTCTCCCGCCCCCTGCAGAGAGAACTCCCAGGCGTGTGGAGGAGGGGGGCGAGATGTTTAGGAGTAATAACTTCATAAAGTGGAGAGGTGCTTTCATGAGCACCCTCTCAGACCCCCATAGCCTCAAGCCTCATGCGATGCTAAACCCTGAGGTGGGCAGGGATAAGGGCCGGCAGAAGGCAGATTCTCTCCCGCTAACCAGGGAATGTTTGAGGATGTGGGCAGTGATCGAACTGAGCGGGAACGGTCGGGAGAATGGTTCCACTACTTTTGTTTTTACCATTCCTTTACTGTTTACGAATCTATGTGATCACTGCGCCGCCCATAATGTCGCCAATTAAATTGCCGACTCTCATTATGGCGCGGCGCGGTGATCACATAGATCACTGGGGCCTGCATCCCCTACAACCGTCTACCCCTCTACCCACTTATCTTTTCGGCGCCACACCGTGAAGTGTGCCGCGGCGCCGTCTCTCCTCTGACCCTGCAGTGTCAGTTCTCGGCCACTAACGTGTGTCTGAACTAGCATCCCAGGGTCCTTTTTTTCTTTTCTTTTAAAAGCGGGTGGACACAACAAAAAATCAGCATTTTATTACCGCACAAAGGTGCGCTAATGAAAGGGTTGCAATTTTGGGGTTGACATTTTAGTAATATTCCTTTTTTTACAACTATATTCCCCATTCTATACAGAGGATTTGTCCATTCATGTCCTTGTGCAAGTGTAAAGTTCCAATAGGAGCCTCAGTTACTAGTCACTTGGACTATTGCAATGCCCCGGCCAGCCGCAACACTTGGTCACATGTTGCACTAGGCTTCAGCCTATCCTCTTCTCCTGCCGAGACCACAGTACCACTCGTTTTTAGGTACACTTCTAACACTGGATTTAGGTCTAAGGGACATGGCGTTTACAACCTCGAGTTAGTTTTCTAGCAAATACGTGTCAAGATGGCGTTCACACTCCGGCGGACTTCTGGATTGACCTGTAGCAGATGGAACAAGCCGCAGAATATGGGGACTCAGCACATCCTCTGAAGAGATACATGAAACCACAGCAGATCATTCTTCAACCGGAAGTGATGTCAGACCCCAGGGAGTTGGTCTGTGATGCCGTTAGGGCAGCTCGGAGTTTGGGACAACATGCATTCTCCCACATTTAAAAGGTGTAAGGTTAGGCAACTCGAAAAGTTGCAGGGGGGGGGGCAATTCAGAGAACCCTTCAAGGCAACTACTTGAAGAAGAACTACTCGAGGACGCCGACAACCTGAAACCTGCTCCTGAACAAGATCAGAAAACGACCCTAACAAAAAAAGGCAAACCAAGCTACACCTCTAAACTCCACTGCAATCTAATAAATGCAAGATCCATGTCAAAACACTCTACAGAGATCTTCGACCTACTCAACGACAACGGCATCGACATCCTCTTCATCACAGAAACCTGGCTGGACGACAACTAAGAAATCACACTCCAAAGCTGCCTTCCAGCAAACTTTAAATGCCTTCAAATAAACAGGAAAAACAAAAAAGGAGGAGGCATCGCAATAGCATTTAAAGAGCAGCTGAAAATAAGAACAGACGAACCACTCAACATCCCCAACTGCGAGTCCATGGTCATACACCTAACAGCTAGCCCAAAAACCAACATCACATTCATCCTGGAGTACAGACCCCCAACTTATGATGCATCCTTCGTCGACAACTTCATAGAAGCCATAACCAACATAGCCATCAACCACGAACACCTAATCATACCGGGGGACATCAACATCTGGTTCGAAGACAGTCATGCCAACTCCCAAAACTCACTGATTGAACAACTCGCCACCATGAAACTACGACAACTAGTAAAAGGGGCAACTCACTCGGCAGGACACACCCTGGACGCAATATTCGCAGAGGAAAAACTCATCACCACGGCACCGCCAATACAAATACTGTGGAGCGACCATCTCATCATCCCATTCGTAATCACTCTGCCTACTCAAGTCTACACCCAACCTCCCAAACTCACAGCCATCACAAAAAGAAACTGGAAAGACGTCAAAAAAGGCAACCTATTCGAACAACTGGAGTTAACCAAGCCCTCAACAACAGAACTAGACCTAGCTGACCTAGAGGGGAAAGCTGAGATATTACACAAATGGATTGCAGATACAATTGACAAGATGGCCCCAGAAAAACCATTCACACCATCAAAAAAGAGAGCAATGGCAAAATGGTTTACCCCACTACTAAGCACCATGAAAAAAGAAAACAAAAAGATGGAAATGGAATGGAGGAAAGATTACAACCCAGACAAAAAAACAATGTTCCAGAAGCAAATTCGCGCCTACAAGAAGGAAATTCAAAAGGCAAAGAGAAGGCATTATGATGACAGAATCACAAATGCCACCAACACACAAAAAGAAATGTTCCGTATCATTAAAGAAATGAGAAACCCACCAGGCTGTGATAACACCCCAAGCCCCTCGGAGAAACTATGCAACAACCTTGCAGACCACTTCAAAAAGAAAATCAATGACATCCGACAAACCATCCAACAGAGAGAGACCAACCAGCAGCGACATACAACCAAACAAACCTAAATCAGAACCGCAGCACAAACTCAATAACTAGCCTGAAATATCAGCAGAGGCATTCGCAATGCTGGTAAAACACAGCAAGAAAGCGGGCTCACCGATGGATCCCTGTCTCCCGGACATCTACAAATCAATCCTCGGACAAGGAACACCAGCAGAATACTTCAGAAACCTTCTAAATCTATCACTGGCGACAGGAACAGTACCAAGGATCTTCAAATCGGCTTACATCAAACCACTTCTGAAAAACACAAGCGGGGACGTAGATGACCTCTCCAACTACAGACCAATCTCCAACATCCCCTACCCGGCCAAACTCCTCGAAACCTACGTATACAAACTAACCTAAGAATACGTTGAAGAACACCACCTGCTAGATCAAGCTCAAGTCGGCTTCAGACCCACAAGAGGTACAGAAACAGCACTACTATCCATCTGGGATGACCTAAAAACAAACGCAGACTCCAACACAACATCTGCCCTTATCCTGCTCAACCTCTCTGCAGCCTTCGACACAGTTAGCCATGACACCCTAACCAAAAGACTAGAAGACATAGGCATAACAGACACAGCGCTACGCTGGACTAAATCATTCCTAGCAGACAGAACTGAAACCGTCTGGATCAAAACCCTTCAAATCCAACCCAAGAGTCAACGACTGTGGAGTACCACAAGGATCCTCACTATCACCACTGTACTTCAACATCTACCAAACCCCAGTAATCAGAATCTTCAAGAAACACAACATCAAATGCTACAACTACGCAGATGACACTCAAATCATCTACAAGATCGAAGACACCCAAGCCGATCATTCAAACTTAACCGACTGTCTAAAAGAAGTCTTCAACTGGATGAATGCCAAAAACCTGAAAATCAACCCAGGAAAAACCGAAATCATGATCATATCCAAAGACCAAGAGAAGGAAACCGCCATCCCGTGGCCAACGGAAATGGGATCTGCACCATCACCATCTAAGGTAGTAAAAAATCTGGGAGTCCTGATGGACAACACCCTAACCTTAGAACCGCAAATAAATGCAACACTCAAGAAAAGCTTCTTCCTCCTCCACACGGCAAGAAAAATACTACCTTTCCTCTCCTTCACACGCAAAACACTCACTATCGTCGGCCTCATCATGTTAAGTATCGACTATGCAAACAGCCTCTACCTCGGTATACCGGAATACCTACTGAAGAAGCTACAACGGTTCCAAAACACAGCAGCCAGACTACTCCTCAAACTATCCAGAAGAGACCACATCACGCAGGCCCTAAAAACACTACACTGGCTCCCAGTAAAACAGCGTATCATCTTCAAAACAATGTGCATAACGCACAGGGCAATCTACGGACAAGGAGCAGAATTCCTACAAAAGAAAATAACAATCTACAAGCCAACGAGACCGCTCAGGTCAACCAACGAAATCCGACTGGAACAAAAACCTTACATCAAGAAGAAACTCGGAGGCACCGCGTTCTACCACTTAGCCCCGAAAACCTGGAACAACATCCCAAAAGTAATAAGGAACACCAAAGATCACCTTAAATTCAGAAAATTACTAAAAACCTGGCTCTTCAACGCCAGAGACTAAAACCAAAACAACAATAAGACAAATGACTCAACAAAAAAGGACATTGACAAACCCCTAGAACCGACAGAAGTACTCTGAGCACCAGTAGAGCTGACGCTGGACACAGGGGTCCACCTGCGAGACCCAGGGAGGCGGAGGCAACAACTTCAGCCAACCCTTACCATCCCCCACCGCCCGTAAAGCCACAACTAGGTACCACGGGGCTGTGGAACGGATGAGATACCACCAATCGCCACACAATCGGAAGTATGGACACTAGCAGCTGCGCTAGTCATGTGGGGGGGGGTGAGGAGCATGCAAAGTTATTAAGGGAGAGGGCGGAGGGGACAGCTAAATCCTCAAACGGCCTCGAATGCAAAAAACGGGCACGTACCTCCTGAGGCACAGGGTGTACAAGCATCCCGTTGTGTAAGATTACACGAGCCCAACCGGTTCAATCCAGGATAGAGATACCAACTAACCAATACCACTAACAATTTCCTTCTCTGCATACACCTCTCAAACTCCAAACCAAATACAACCACAAACCTCCAGCACAGCAAACCGCACAAACTTCACTACACTGCAACAACAAAACAAAAAACACACATAGACTTGCACATCAGCACACGACGACTACCGGCCGCATACACCCCAGGCCCAGCCGACGGAACCACCGGGCTGAGGCTGCCAACAGCACATCACTGCAATCTTGCACTTTTCCAGCCTCCACCCACTAACCCACCTCTCCCTCCCTCTTTCAGAGCCGCCAGAGCGCCAGGGGACCACTCCGGTGGTGATAGTGCGCGGTACAAATGACCTTTAACATTAACATTAACACTCATTTACTGTATGCGTATAGTCATCTGCGTTCTCGCGCCTCAATACATTTTTATGCGTGGTGCGTTTCAAAAATATCCACCTAATTTACACATTTGTTTGTTTTTAATTGAGTAGTGTTTAATTTCTGTCTTCAATTTCAATAGTTTAATGTTACTTCACATTATTTGTAATGAAAAATATATAATGTGGTTTTCCAGTTTGAAGATACAACAATTGGTATGTAATAGAAACATTGTAGTTTTATAACTCCTTCAACACGCCTTTCTCCATTGCAATCAAATGGTTCATCAGGAGGGTTGGTCTTGCATTCAATGATTGCGTGCTTGGTCTTTCCCAATATTTGAAGATTTGTAGTGACTACTTGCTTGTAAATGTCAGGGTGGTTCCTGTCAGTAAGCGGTGTCTTGGTGTCAGCACTCTTGTTTTGCCTTGTATTGGTTGATTTACGCTCCTTTCTTAAGACCTAAGGTCACGGTTGACATGCTGTAGTTTGTTTCTACCTGATAGGAGCGCAAATAGACAGGTGATAGCTAGATGCAAGCAATTTACCTACTGTGACGAATCGCAGGATCTCGTCACTTCTCCCCGGATGAGAGCCTTTTCTTATGAGGTGAGCCCACTACGCGATATCCCCCCTAAGGATGGCGGCACGTGGGACCACACAGGGAAGGACTCCCATTCTATCAAGGAACTTCCTAACTCATTTCATATGTGTCCCTCATACCATCAGGGCGTCATACAAACCAGCTTGAACAAACCACTGTTTGCTATTGTAATGTTTATCACAACACTCAATTTGAAGGTAAGCATACTGAGAAGAAGAAGAGTAAAGAAGGCATAAAGATTGCTAAATGGTTGGAAGCCAACCACACTGAGAAGATCAACAAGCGAGTAATGAAGAGAGAAAGAAAGAAAGAAAGAAAGAAAGAAAGAAAGAAAGAAAGAAAGAAAGAAAGAAAGAAAGAAAGAAAGAAAGAAAGAAAGAAAGAAAGAAAGAAAGAAAGAAAGAAAGAAAGAAAGAAAGAAAGAAAGAAAAGCACTGGGGAGAGTTAGGCAGAATTATATGCAGTACCCTTTGGGAACACTACACACAATTAAAACTACAAGTGACAGTACAATTTCAACTTTGGTACAAGCCTGAACTACACAGTTATAGTGGTAGCAGTAGCGGAGCAGCCAGACTTATCTCAAGAGTAAGTGAGCAGTACAAATAGTTACACAAAGGACAGCAATTACTATGATTCAGGCAAACACTGACTCAAGGTTTCTAAGTAAAAGAATATATATTTATTTACTCAACAGTTGTATAACATTTCACTATCCTAAGCAAGTAAAAATCACAGTCATAAATACACCACACCACTTCCCTTAAATTCCAAGACAAGTTAAGCTTACAAAATGAAGTGGGAGCAAAATGGCACTCCAGCAATTTAAAAGGGAGGGAAGGACAAAGTTATTAGAAATGAGACAAAACCAAAAGGTAAGTACTCAGGGCAATTGAACAAGAGAGACTACAGTGAGGAAGGAGATCAGCTAGAAAAGTCTTAGGGCCAAAGTCAATGGGTCAAAAGTCTTTTGCTCAAGATCACACAGTTCAGGGTAGTTCGTGGTAATGTTCGTGGCACAGATTCCGGACGAGTTTGGTTATTAGAAAAGTTAATTCAAAGAGAAGAGAAGGACAGGCCCTCGGATTAGAGAAAGATTCGGCGGATTCTGGAGATTCGGTCCTGCAGCAGGGCTTCACCGGGCGGTTCAGTCTTGGTAGGGGTCCTCGTCTTCCAGTTCCTCGTTGGTTCTTTCGTTCCAGTGGCAACTCTGTCTTTCCAGTCCCAGAGACCTGCTTTTTATGCAGATTTCCCCCATTCATACAGCCTGGCTGTCAATCACAAAGCAGGGTGGCAGGCCTGGCAAGGCCAGTCCCCTTAGCCAATCAGACAAGAATGCGACTTGGGTTACCAAGGGAACCCATGGCAGGGGTCCGAAGATCCCTCCCTCACATCCTGCCTACCTAGACTATCAGGCGCCTTAAGCAGTGCTTCTCTGCAGAAGCCTGTGAAAAGACAGCGAACAAACGTGTCATCCCCGGTTTGGCGCGCAGAGAAAAACACGAGAAAGACTTTAACAAAAAGAAATGGTGAATAAACCCAGCCGGAACCTAAATAAAATGTATTTGGTCAAGCAGGTTTATGTTCGAGGCTAATATAATAGCCTGAACCAATACCACGTTTATATAATATAATCGCGGTAGAAAAGTTAGGGTAGTTACCACTACCACCAGCCAAGTCTTAAAGTTAAGGGAGCGAAACAAGGCTCCAAGAGGTAAAGACAAAAAGGGATAGGAGTTAACCCTTTCCAATACTCCATGCAAGATGGGGTGTACTGGATCTGTGGTTTAGAGTGACTATATAAAGTTAATAGCAACTTTACCTGTTTCTGGGGGACAGTAGTCAGCCCCAGAAAAATGGAGTCAGTGGGAAGTTTCAAAGACAACCCTGTGTCACTGCACTGAAGGTGCTGTGTAGCACACACAAAAGTGGTGCACATGGAGTAGGTGAGGCTCCAGTGCTCAGGATCACACAAAAAGTGAAAACACACACAGCAAAACACATGTAAGAGTGGGAAAAAAGCTCACACTCTTACCAGGTGGAAAAAATAAACGCTAGAAATCCAACAAAGCTGCTGGGGGACTCTTTAGGTAAGGGAAATCAGCCATTTATGAGAATTCTCCCTAACACTTGCCCCCCGCACCCCCCAGACTAAGGAACAGGAGGATTGAAACCACTCATGGATGAATCTCTACCTCTAGTCGGTTATAAAGATCCTAGAGAGCCCATCAGCATTTTGGTGGTGGCATCCTGCTTTGTGCTCAATGGTAAAATCAAACCCTTGCAGGCAGATTGACCATCTTAGCAGTTTTGGGTTTTCCCCTTTCATTTGCATTAACCATCTCAAGGGTTAGTGGTCAGTTTGAATCACAAAAGTAGATCCATACAAGTATGGTCTAAATTTCTTCAAACTCCACAAAATGGCAAAGCATTCACGCTCTATGGTTGCCCACCTTGTTTCTGGTTCCTTCAGTATCCTACTGATGAAGCAAATGGGGTGCTCCCTACCTTTCTCATCCAGTTGACTAAGGACAGCACCTATACCTATACTGGAGGCATCTGTCTGCACAATGAAGGGTTGGTGATAATCAGCAGCTCTTAGGACTGGAGCTTGACAAAGGGCTTTCTTCAGGCTTTCAAAGGCTTGAGTGCACTCCTCATTCCAACTAACCTTTTTAGGGAATTTCGGAGAGGAGATCACATTCAAGGGATAAGCTATGGTCCCATAGCTCTCAATGAAATCCCTGTAGTACCCAGTGAGACCTAGGAAAGCTCTCACTTGGGCTTGAGTAGTAGGAGTGGGCCAGTTTTGCACAGTTTGTACTTTGCTGGGCAATGGCCTTATCTCACCCCCTCCTACCTCATGACCAAGGTAGACCACATTACTCTGACCAATTTGACATTTGCTTGCCTTTATGGTCAGATGGGCCTGCTCAATAGCCTGCAAAACACATCCCAGGTGATCAATATGTTCTTTCCATGTAGGGCTGAACAATGCAATGTCACCCAAGTATGCCATGCAGAAGTCCTCCATCCCATTCAGAACTTGATTAACCATCCTTTGAAATGCAGCAGATGCATTCTTTAGTCCAAAAGGCATTACCTTAAACTGGTAGAGGCCTGCTGGGGTGGAGAATGCAGTTTTCTCCTTGGCATGGTCTGTCAGTGCTATTTGCCAATAGCCTGGGGTTAGGTCAAATGTACTGAGGTACTTGGCTGAACCAAGTCTATCCACCAGTTCATTTGTCCATGGCAAAGGATGGGCATCAGCCTTAGTGACAGCATTTGGAGCTCTATAGTCCACACAGAATCACAATTCCTTGGATTCTGCCTTAGGTACTAGAACAACTGGACTAGACCAGGGACTGGCAGAGGGCTCTATAACCCCAAGATCAAGCATCTTGTTGACCTCTCCTTTGATGTGGGATCTCACATGTTCTGACATTCTGTACCCCCTGCTTTTGACAGGTTAACAGTCACCAGTGAGAATATCATGCTGGCCCCAAGGGGTCAAGCCTGGTGAGAGTGAAAACAGGGAGGCAAACTGATTCAACTGAATTTTGCCCTCCTCTTGATGTTCAGAAGTCAGCTGAGAAGAGAGAGTAACTCCTTCTATCTATTCATCTAAAGGTTGGCCTCTGAGGAGGTCAGGTAGAGGTTCACTCTCCTCTTCCTCTTGAGCTGAAGCTAGAAGCAAAGCTCCTACATCTGGTCTCGAGACATAAGCCTTTAAACGGTTGGTGTGAAAGACTCTGGGAGCCTCCTTAGGTCTGCCTAAATCCACTAAATAGTTCATCTCTCCAAGTTTGCCCACAACCTTGAAGGTTCCTATCCATTTGTCCTGCAAGGCCCTCTGCGTTGTTGGCACCATAACTAGTACAAGCTGGTCTTGAGTAAACCCAACCATGTTGGCCGTCTGGTCATGCCAATGTTTGACCAGAGCCTGACCTGCTTTCAAGTTATCACTTGCTTCTGCCATCATGTGTGACATTCTCCTCTGGAGACCTATCACATAGTCAGTCACTCTGACTGGCTTGGAGGAAGGAGCACTCTCCAACCCCTCCTTGATCAGGGCCAATGGACCTCTGACTGGATGGCCATAGAGAAGTTCAAAGGGACTGTAACCAACTCCCTCCTGAGGGACTTCTCTATATGCAAAGAGAAGGCATGGCAGTAGAAGGTCCCACTCTTTCTTAAGGGGTTCTTCTAAAGCACCTATCATGCTCTTCATAGTATGATTAAACCTCTTTACCAGTCCATTTGTCTGTGGATGGTAGGCTGCAGAGAACTTGTAAGTGACACCACAGTTTTTCCTCATGGCTTGCATGTAGTGGGACATAGAATTGGATCCCCTGTCGGATATCACTTCCTTCGGAAACCCCTCTGGTAAAAATACCAAGTAGAGCCTTAGCCACAGTCTGAGCCGTAACAGTTCTCATAGGTATGGCTTCTGGGTATCTTGTAGCATGGTCTACTACAACCAGGATAAACCTGTTCCCTGAAGATGTGGGAGGGTAAAGGGGACCAACAATGTCAATGCCCACCCTCTCAAAAGGAAGTCCCACCACTTGGAGAGGCACCAGGGGTGCCACATTCTTGGCTCCACTCTTGCCAGAGGTTTGGCAAGTGTGACAGCTTCTACAGAATTTGTCCACTTCTGAACCCATTTTAGGCCAGTACAAGTAGAGAGAGAGCCTTTCCTTGGTCTTCTTGAAACTCAAATGACCAGCCAAAGGTATCTCGTGGGCTAACTGTAGGAACTGGAGTCTGTTAGCAAGGGGCACTATAATTCTTTTGCATTCCCCAGGGGTAGACTCAGTTGGTTCACTGTAGAAGAGGCCATCTTTCCAGCTTAACCTGTGTTTTCCAACTTCTTGCCCATCAAGTTGGTTAGCAGCCTGTTGTCGAAGACCTTCAAGAGTAGGACACTCTCCCTGTCCCTTGCTAAAATCTACCCTGTTGGGTCCACCTTCTGCCAGTAAAGACTGGAGCTCAGGATGTTCAACAGGGTCAAGATCACCAACTAAGACAGTGTCTTCCTCCAGATCTGACTCTTCAAATGCACCTCACACTCTGCCTCAGCAGGTGGAGTAGTCACATGGGTGACTTTGGACAATCTTGGTGATGTCATTGTTGGTAGCACAGGGGTGTTGTCTGACCTTTTCCTGGAGGTCTTGGGTTTCCCCTTTGCCTCATACTTTCGAGAAATGGCAGTGGGCAACTCCTGTGGAGTGGGAGTGATATTTTCCTCTATCATCTCCTCTGGAGAGCCTCTCAAGGTTCTCTCCCTTGCAGACCTTGTGAGCTCCTCTTTCCTTTTACTGGAAGGCCTGGGGGTCCTTGACACAACTCCAAGAGTTTTAAGGGCATTACCCAACAGGACTCTCCCAGGCACTTCACTCTGCACACTAACAGGTATTTGACAGTCATATCATTACACTGGATGAGAGCTGGTAACTAGGGAAGCATTTGCACAGGGCCTCCAGCTAACTTGGTGAGGCGTTTGGGTGCCTTAGCAACATCCTCCACCTTGAAAAATGATTCATCGACCACAGTTATGCTGGCTCCAGTGTCTCTGATGACAGGGGTTTCCTGACCATTGACAAGAACACTATCTTTATAATACTCTTTAGTATTATCTGGGATGGAATTATAGACATCTAAATTCTGTTGTTCCCACAAGCCCAGGGACACTAAAGAAACACTGGCGGAGACTCTCATGGGTTCTTCAGCCAGTAAGTGAAAGTTTCCATTTGCCATAGGTACTTCTTCCTCTGGGGAGAAGGCTAAGGAGACAGTGTGGACCCCTGAAGGTTTACCCTTACATCTGGGATCCCCTTTCACATGGTCAGTTGACCCACAAACATAACATTTCCCAAATGTTTTGTTGAATGGGGGTTTGTTCTGACCTCTATCTGGTTTGGGTCCAGATGGTGCACTAGCCTGATTTGGTTTCCCTTGTGGTTTCCCTTTATGTTGCTGTTTGTGGCCCTCTTTTGGATTGAAGGTATTAGAATTCTCGTTGTTGTCTTTCTTTGGCTGTTTCCCCTCATCCTTTTTCTGAGTGGCCCCAGAGTCCTTGTGAGTTGCCCTGTTGGCAACCCACAAGTCAGCAGCCTTAGCTAGCTTCTCCGGATCTATCTCCTTAGAATCAGCCAAGTGCTGTCTGAGCTCAGGAGAGCAGACATCAAAAATAGACTCCAACATAACAAGATTTATCATTCCTTCATAAGTGTTCACTCTGTAACCCTTAATCCATCTATTTAAGTTGTTCAAACACTCACATACCCAGGTAGCCCAAGGGGTGCCATCATGCTTTTTGAGGGTTCTAAACCTCTTAAGGTACTGGGAAGGGGTCTTCTCAAATCTAGCAATTAAAGCTAGCTTTACACACTCATAATCCATCCTATCCACCTCCCCAACTCCATCACAACACCAGATGCAACAGTGGGCAGCCTAGAGAAGAGGCAGGGAAGCAATTGATTCCCTGTGAGACCTTGAATACCATGGTTGTATTCAAACATTGCCAACCAATCCAAAATATCAAGCTTAACCTCATACATACCCACAATTTCTTTAGGCATACAGGGTCTCTTAGGACTGGAAAACCTAGAAGACTCTGGGAGAGAAGCATTTTCAAGAGACAATATTTTCATTTCAAGTTCATGATTCAACTCTATTTCTCTGAGCTTACGTTCTTGGTGTTTTTGTTCAGTTTGAGCATTTAACCGTTTGAATTCCAGTTCAAGCCTCATTTTCTCTAGAGCAATGAATTCAGGACTGAGTGTCGGATCTGTGGGGGTCCCAGTGGATAAGGGCTGAGCAGGCAAAGGGCCAGGGGGGCCTACATTAAGAGACACATCTTCCTCTTCCAACTCATCATTAATAGACATAGTATCATCCTCAATACTTTCCACATTTGCTAGAGAGTCAGGTATTTCAGACCCACTCCCTAGACTTTGGTTCTTCAACAACTTTTCAACTAATTCAATCTTTTTTCCTTTGGCAGAGAGTTTCCTTTCTTTACACATGTTTCTTAAATAATCAGCAGTGTAACTCAGGAGGGTTTCCTGACTGTGGCTTTCCATATCAGACATGATTATAGTTGCTTTTTAGTGATGTTAGCCTTGTGGTTAGTTGATCCAAGGTAATAGCAGCACTCTAAGTGTAATTACTATTACAGAATTATATGCAATACCCTTTAGGAACACTACACACAATTAAGACTATAAGTGACAGTACAATTTCACCTTTGGTACAAGCCTGTATTACACAGATATAGTGGTAGCAGTAGCGGTGCAGCCAGACTTATCTCAAGAGTAAGTGATCAGTACAAATAGTTACACAAAGGACAGCAATTACTATGATTCTGGCAAACACTGACTCAAGGTTTCTAAGTAAAAGAATATATATTTATTTACTCAACAGTTGTATAACATTTCACTATTCTAAGCAAGTAAAATTAACAGTGATAAATACACCACATCACTTCCCTTAAATTCCAGACAAGTTAAGCTCACAAAATGAAGTGGGTTCAAAATCGCACTCCAGTAATTTAAAAGGGAGGGAAGGACAAAGTTATTAGAAATTAGGCAAACCCAACAGGTAAGTACTCAGGGCAATTGAACAAGAGAGACTACAGTGAGGAGATCAGCTAGAAAAGGCTTAGGTGCCAAAGTCAATGGGTCAAAAGTCTTTTGCTCAAGATCCCACTGTTCAGGGTAGTTCGTGGTAAAGTTTGTGGCACAGATTCCGGACGAGGTTGGTTGGTAGAAAAGTTAGTTCAAGGAGAAGAGAAGGATAAGCCCTCGGATTGGAGAAAGATTTCAAACACTTTCATCGTGGCTGAACAAAACGCACAACCGGATTTGCACCGTACCTTAAAACAGAGAGGGAGCTGTAGCTGAGGCAGAAGTTCCTGGTAGTTCCTGCAGGCTCACGGCTCCTGAAGCGTCTGTTGGACTTATCAGAAGTAGGAAGACTGGAGGGTCCTGAGCTACCCAGGGAAGGAACCAGCAGCAGAGGAAAACAATGAATAAACGGTGTGATCCTTAAACCACAAGCAGGGTCCGATCTTCCTGGCTATCCGGCCCATGATAGCTCTGTACAGCGAATTCGACCAGAGCAGGGGTCCTGGCTTGTAGTTTGGGTGAACTGGTTGGTCCCACCAGCTCAAGGGAAGAAGTTTCCTGGAGGATCTTCTCTGTTGGCGGATTCTGGAGATTCGGACCTGCAGCAGGGCTTCACCGGGCGGTTCAGTCGTGGTAGGGGTCCTCTTCTTCCAGTTCCTCGTTGGTTCTTTCGTTCCAGTGGCGACTCTGTCTTTCCAGTTCCAGAGACCTGCTTTTTATGCAGTTTTCCCCCATTCATACAGCCTGGTTGTCAATACAGCCTGGCTGTCAATCACACAGCAGGGTGGCTGGCCTGGCAAGGTCATTCCCCTTAGCCAATGGAAACCATGGCAGGGGTCCAAAGATCCCTCCCTCACATCCTGCCTACCCAGACTTTCAGGCGCCTTAAGGAGGGCCTCGGTGCAGAAGCCCACAAAAAGACAGCAAACAAAGGAGTCATCCCCGGTTTGGCGCGCAGAGAAAAACACGAGAAAGACTTTAAGAAAAAGAAATGGCGAATAAACCTAGCCAGAACCAAAATAAAATGTATTTGGTCAAGCAGGTTTATGTTCGAGGCTAATATAATAGCCTGAACCAATACAGTTTATATAATATAATTGCGGTAGAAAAGTTAGGGTAGTTACCACCGCCACCAGCCAAGTCTTAATCTTAAGGAAGCGAAACAAGGCTCCAAGAGGTACAGACAAAAAGGGATAAGAGTTAACCCTTTCCAATACTCCATGTAAGATGGGGTGTACTGGGTCTGTGGTTTAGAGTGACTATATAAAGTTAATGGCAACTTTACCTGTTTCTGGGGGACAGTAGTCAGCCCCAGAAAAATGGAGTCAGTAGGAAGTCTCAGACAACCCTGTGTCATTGCACTGAAGGTGCTGTGTAACACACACAAAAGTGGTGCACATGGAGTAGGTGAGGCACCAGTGCTCAGGATCACACAAAAAGTGAAAACACACACAGCAGAACACATATAAGAGTGGGAAAAAGGCTCACACTCTTACCAGGTGGAAAAAATAAACCCTTGAAATCCAGCAACGCTGCTGGGGACTCTTTAGGTAAGGGAAATCAGCCATTTATGAGAATTCTCCCTAACAGGGTGGACCCAGATACTGCAAGTTAAAAGGGAAAGACTGACATCCAGAGAACCTGAAGCCCACGAGTTTCAAACCAGCAAGGAGGAAGAAGCTGCTGAAAGCAGGAGATCCTCAATCAAGACGTTTCAGCCAAGTGGCAAGAGTAGAAATTACAGAGAGGGCAGGAAGCTGTGTCGTGCATGCTCAAGGTCAGAAGAAGCAGTGGCATGACCCAGGAGAGGTGGACTGTACAGGTCTTGAACGATGCTGAGGCCGCTGCAGCATTGGCTCTGCAGAGTCGCGAGAGTGAACAGGAGGAAGAAGGAGTGAACGCCGACCCGGTGATGCAGCCCCATACAAAAGGAGGTAACTGGGAGAGCAGGAGAGCTGAGAAAAGGGGGAACGCAAGAATTACTATAACTGGAAATGTAATGGTTGCGAAGAAGAATATAACGAGTGAAGTAAACATACTCAGGTCAGTACTAGGAATGTCAGTGAATATAATGACTGGGCTAATCAATCTCATCCCAGTATGAAGAAGAGCAAAGATAACAACTGGGCTAATCAATCTCAACCCAGTATGAAGAAGAGTAAAGATAACAACTGGGCTAATCAATCTCATCCCAGCATGAAGAAGAGTAAAGATAACAACTGGGCTAATCAATCTCATCCCAGTATGAAGAAGAGTAAAGATAACAACTGGGCTAATCAATCTCATCCCAGTATGAAGAAGAGTAAAGATAACAACTGGGCTAATCAATCTCATCCCAGTATGAAGAAGAGTAAAGATAACAACTGGGCTAATCAATCTCATCCCAGTATGAAGAAGAGTAAAGATAACAACTGGGCTAATCATACTCATCCCAGTACCATAACAAGTGAAACAGTACTTAGTGACTCAGCCTACTCATCGCAGTGATTTGATAATAGCGAAGGGGACTTATCCTCACCCTGAAGCCCAGGGACTGCATCTCTCCAGCACTAAAATCTCTCCACTGGCTCCCGGCGGCTGCAAGGACCAAATTCAAGACCCTCTGAATCATCAGTAAGGCTTTCTGGGGCCTGATACCCCACTACATCCAGTTTTCTCTCCCTAAATACCTCCTTGCTACAGTCCTCCAGGCCTCTAGCTCCAACTCTCTGCAGGTTAGATGTTTCTCCAAGCCGAGAGTGGGGGGTAAGATCTCTTTCTCCAGCAGGAGCCTCCCTCTAGAACAGCATTCCTGCCTGCATACGCCTTAAGTTCCAGAAACTTCGGAACCTTTTTTCCTCTTCCTTCCCTCTCCCACTTCATTGCTAATATCCACTGCCGCTGTGGCCCCTTATGTGCCTTACAGGGGCCAGGCCACCCTCCTCAACCAGTCCTCCCCAGCATTCCCAACTAGCACTTGATCTCGGGCACCCTTCCCCGATAAGCCTAATTCTGGTTCTGCACCTCCCATCAGCTGACACTTACACTGTTTCCCCTGGCACTTGCCCTGCCCCTAGGCCCCATCCCTCCTGCACTTCTCCCCTGCCCACTTACCCTTATTCCTGCCCTTCCGCCCTGTTATGCCCCCTCCCCTTGCACTTATTGTCAATGCACTTGCATGGCCCAAATGTCACAAGGCCTAGTAGGACCATGTATTGTTGTTTCTCCTCTGTCGCTGCCCCCCACCCCTTTTTTGTCTTTGTGGCACCTTGAAACACGTGTGTATAGGTACCATGCAAATGTCCAATACATTTTTCTTTAAAAATGTGAATTAACAGAGAGCAAAACTGAGTTCAAATTATAAAGGCTCACTGAATCCCAGTAAAGAAAGTGACTAAAACACACTGCAAGTTAGCATTAAGGACAAGGGAGAAAAGGGGACACCCCAGAGGTGGGAGAGTCCCCTGAAAGAACTGAAAGGACTGGTTCAGGAAATAACCACAAACTATTTAAAATTAAGTTACTGAAGCTGAGGAAATACATCCAGGAGAAAGGAGTAATTCTCCTGGACCTCTTTTGTTCTTTTGCTTAGTGGCAGGGTCAGAGACGTCTTTATGGGAGGTCAAAATGGGCACTTGCACCAGGCCCTGACCTTAGAAGGGACCCCACAAGGATGTCTAACTTCAATAACTCGGTTTCCATTGTTTAACTTGTAATTGGTTATTTATAACACTCTTAATACACAGAGGTTTCTAAGCGCAGACCCAGAGATTGAACCTGTGCTGCTCCGCGTCGTCTCGCTTCCAAGACGAGTGCTTTGCCCTCTGAGCTTTGCTCCCGAGACCTTAAATAGCTCACGTCAGAATATTTTGTGGCATTCTGCTTAGGCTTTAATCCTATTGCCTATCTGTTGTTGACTAGTACATTCTCCTCTGATCAATTAATCCTGTATTGATTTGGGTTCACTGTGGTGTGCATAGTTTGTTCACTAAGACACCCTTTCTGTAGCATTATCCCCTTTCTGTTGGGGTTATACTGATCAGGTGCAATAGCCGAAGTTGAAATGCTTTTTGATAAATGTGAGTGTGGCAATGGTTCAGATGTAAGCACAGTGTATTTAGCACTCATTGCAGAGATGTGAGATCACATGCAATATTACAATACCAGATTCCAGCGAGGTCAACTCAGCATTTGATGCTGATAACATCCGTGTATATGTACTTTGTTTTGTTGCACAGCAGGTGCTATTATCAGCAATGTACCTGCACCAGATTGCAGTTGCTACAAAAGCAAAGCATCAATGTGGTGAAGGTCTAGACATTGGTTTGTTCAGTGTGGGCACTTGTAAAACCTAGGCAGCCACTGCCAAGGATGATCATCGAGTCTTAGTCTGAGAGGTGATTAGGTATGCATATTCAAGACTGTGGAACCCAAGCGTTCATGCTTCTATCCTGGCTCTTACTTGACAGTGATATTGTCCCGGGAGGATAGCTCAGTGGCAATGTGCTTGCCTTGCAAACAAAACAACACAAACCAACACAGGTTCGATCCCTCTGGGTATTTAAGTGTGATATAAAGACGCAACTAAGACATATTCCTGTAACAGCGCCTTGATGCCCCCGGGCTGTGCAAGTGCTTTAAAAATGCAAAATAAATACTATGCTGTCTTCGGTGAAAAGGATTGCCTTCTCACGTGCTGGTGCCATTGTTTAGCCCATTACCTAAGCATCCTTTTTTGTAGGCCATTTGAGCAGAAGCCTTCTAGACAGAAGAGTGCAGACCAGATATTGCAGGTACTTGGAAAGCATATTTTAAATGTCTGCTCATTTAACACAAAAACTTTTGCTTTTTTGAACAACTGAAAGGTTTTGCGCTCCTTTATAAATAAAAATTTCACAAACCTGTGTTTTGAGTGTATTTAAAGCTTTAAAATACAAACGTGAAACCCATATTAAGTCTTTTAAGATCACATCAATGTTGCTGGTCCGTGCTTGAGCCCATTGGTCTCCTGTATCCCTGCTTGAGCACTTTTGCAGCTTTCTCCTTGCTGCGCATTGGTCTCCCGCGTCCGTGCTTGAGAACTTTTACAGCGTTCTCCTTGCTGCCCATTGGTCTCCCGCGTCCGTGCTTGAGAACTTTTACAGCGTTCTCCATGCTGTCCATTGGTCTCCTGTATCCGTGCTTGAGCACTTTTGCAGCTTTCTCCTTGCTGCGCATTGGTCTCCCGCGTCCGTGCTTGAGCACTTTTGCAGCTTTTTCCTTGCTGTCCATTGGTCTTCTGTATCTGTGCTTGAGCGCTTTTACAGCTTTCTCCTTGCTGCCCATTGGTCTCCCGCGTCCGTGCTTGAGAACTTTTACAGCGTTCTCCATGCTGTCCATTGGTCTCCTGTATCCGTGCTTGAGCACTTTCGCGTTCTGTGAAGCAGCTAATCTAAGTGAATCGTCTTTTCTGGATTTTGTGCACCTTATTCATATGACCTGTGTTTATACTGTGGCCGGTATATCTTCCTCGTGGCTGCTATTAATGAAAATGTCCTGTACATATGCTAGAACAAGAGTACCTTCGTCCTGGACAGCTAATTTTAGCCTTGAAATGCTACAGGCTGGTCCGATAGCACAGTGAGTAGAGTGCTCACTTTGACATCTGTGTAGTGTAGAGCCTGCTGACACAGGTTTGAATCCCAGCAGAGCCAAACTCAGCCTTTTATCTGAGCACCACACACGGCGTAATAATACGCGCTCAGATACCTGAGGGTTCATAGCGCTATTTAAATGCTACATTATAATTATTACAGGTTTATCATTCTGATTACAGCAAGCATGAAGAGTGTAAAGGGACTGAAAGGGAGTGCCCTTGCCTATTTTGATCTCTGCGAGGCAGCATATCAAGCAACACGTTGTGATTGCGACGAGGGAGGCACGCCCAGATAGCTGGATCCTTGTATTTTTTTGGTTTGGTGGATTCGGGCCCCGATGGTGTCTGGGACCTATAATTGCATAAAATGGCCCTAGGTAGGGTCAGTGTAGATTACTTTTGGGTGGAGGACAGACTTGCTTTGGACTGCACTGTTGACGACGAGCACCCTGGTTAAACCTGCAGAATAGGGATAGAAAGGCTTGTTTTCTCATCATTTGAATACAGAAACACAGTTAAAATGCCACCATTTGGTAGGTTTCCTTCTCTTGACCTACCACAGTACCCAGCTAATCAGAAGGAAAAGCAAACACGTACCTGGTCTCTTCCCTCCTACCACATTGTCCCCAATTGCAAAGTAGAGGATTCAAACGGAATTAAGGACGCAGCTTACAAGAGCTTTTTTTGAATCACTTTGACGGCACTACAATGTTTGAGGCAGAACCCCAATCCCCAAAGATGATATGTTTGCACGTGAAACTGCCTGATGTAATAACCTGGACTCAATTGTTTGAGGGTATTCACCACTCGTGTAGACAATATGCTGTAACTGCTCCACCCAGACTAATCCAGGTCATCACACCCAGTGCAAGCTAGATGAGTCCTAAATCTAAAACGGATGAGGCGATTATAACATTTGACTCCAAAGTGTTAGACTGGTTCAGTTAATTGTCCATTTAGAGTTCTTGGTAAATATGTGCTTTGGAAATTGGGTCCTAGAAAATTACAAACTATGCGAATGGCAACCAGTCCTGCAAGATTTACCTCTACAGGGATACAAGACAGACGTGCTGGAATGCCATCTGCAAGGGTGTACTAAGCCTGCTGGGACTGTATGACACCCGCAGGAATTGTCTTGCAGTTTGGCAACGAGGCAGTTCGAGAGTAGCATGTGAATTCTTGGAAACAGCCTGCCTGCTGGATCTCAAAGTCCCGACAGCCAGGGGCAGCCAGTAGCTGTGGGAAACCATGATACAAATTACATATAATTCTGTATCCACAAGGCCTGCTGGCAGTTTGATAAATCAATCATCTTTGAATAGCAGAAGGATTTCGTTGGAAATGTATCGGGGTACAGTGTTTATTTCGAACCCGCTATAATAAATGCTCATATCTCGAGTATTTTATAACAAAAACCTTTATAGCAAATGTTTTTCGGGTGGGGTGAAGGTTTACAGCACCTGTTTGCAGGAGACATTCATAGACAGGACTAGTCTAGAGCCTCATCCGTTGCTTTGGGGGAGAAGGAGAGAAGTAGGGAAGGGGAGAGGGGAGTCAAGGGAGGAATGACAGCTGAGGAGGGAGAGGGAGAAGAGGAGAGTGAGGACAGAATTCCCTGAGTTTTGGAAAGGAAGTTGGATGGCACAGAGCTATAGAGGGTCAGGAATGGCAAGGGGATGTGGAGACTGCAGAAGGATTGGTGAGTTCCTTACAGATTTTGAACAGTTCGCCAGAGTTGTTAGTGGCCCCGGAGATGTGGGTTTGGATGTGAGCCCTCTTCTTCGAGCGAATGGAGAGCCTGTATTGCATTTGGAACAGGTGACAGGCCAGTATGTCAGAGGATGTGTCTGATGCTTGCCACTTGCTCTCAGCCCCTCTGCACTTGCGTTTCAGCGAGGCTAGGTTAGAGTCATACTAAGCTTTGCGCTTGGTGACAGGCCTCTTTCGAATCATCATGACAGGGGTAAGGATATCCAAGGTATTGGTGATAGGTGAAGATTAGCAGGGACAGAGTCAGTGTGGGAGCCCATAGTGGGAGGGGGGAATGAAAGTGGCAGCAAACGCAGCAACTGATACTAGCTTCATCGCTCGAATGACAGAGAACGAGATAATCAGTGCAGGCAGAGGCTTAGCAGGGGGACCAAAGAGATCCAGATGAGAAGACTGAAGGAAATGGTCAGACCAGGAGAGAGGTGTGGTGAGAAGGTTGGAGATAGGAATGTCTGAGGGGATGAGAGCATCCAAGGTGTGTCTGGCAGAGTATGTTGGACTAGAGGGATGAATGATGAGGGAGAGAACGTCGCAGAGGTTGTGGAAGAGACCAGTGGCCGCATCGGGAGAGTCAAGGTGAATATTGAAGTCACTGAGGAGAATTTTGGAGGTAGTGGCAAGAAGGGAAGAGGTGAGGTCCAACCACTCAGAAAGGAAGAAGGCGACCGGATAAGAGGTCCTGTAGGTGGTAGCGAGAGTCAGCGATAGGGTTGGAGAGACACAGAGCCTGCAGACGAGGCATTCAAAGGAGGAGTAGGATTGAGTGGGAATGATAGTAGCAGGGATCCAGTCAGGGAAGAACAAGGCCACTCCGCCTCCAGGCCGGCTAGGCCTGGGCTTGGAGAGGATATTGTAACTCTCAGGCTGGAGTATGTCAGAAAGAGTGACAAAGCTGGCAGTGAACCACTTATCGGAGATGGCAAGAACGTCAAGGTCAAAGTCTTCAATAAGTAGACAGATATCAAAAGCGTGTTTGACAGCATAGCGAGGGTTGAGAGTAGTAAGGTGGACCAGATTGCCACCTTTGAAGGTCTTCGGAGGAGGGGTACATGGACGTGCGAGGCCCATCGGATGTGGAGAAGGGGCAAGGGGGTGGCCCCCAGAGGAATGGTAGGAAAAGGGAGGAAGTTGATGAGAGACAGAAGGCGCTTTTCAAGAAGGGGAAGGCGGGACTGAGAGCCCAGGGCCGTGACAGTGCCATTGTAATAGACAGTAATGATGCACCTAGAGGATTAGAAGCCTGCCAAGAGTACTTCCCATGCGGTGCCTCCATTAAAGGGAGACAAGGAGAAATAAGAGAGGACAGAGACCATATGTGGAGCTCATAGGTTCAGGGATGGAGCGACAAAGAGGATGTCAATGATAGTCTTCCTGGAAGAAGTGTTGACGTAGGTGTCGGCGATGGGCAGGCCTCAATTGGCGACCAGGAGATCTTTTTGTACTTTGTACTTAAAGGCTCCAAAAGGACAGTAGGATAAGTGATAGAGCAGCAGTTGGAGTAAATAGGTGAGATGGAGAGCACCATGGAAGGAGGGAAAGAGCAAAGAGAGGGAAAGAAAGAGGGAAAGAGACAGTGAACTGAGCAAAGCACAATGAACTCACCAGGTGGCCTAGCAGCATACAGATGCTGATAGACAGTAGCAGACAATGGGCCAGCAGCCCTGGTCTTCTTCTTTACCAAGCAGTATCTGGAGTAGTCTCCAGAGCCCCAGAGTCGCTTTGGAACCAGTTCTATCGCCCCTTTTCTTAGCATGGCCCGTACTTCCTGCAGGAGCTGAGGGATATGCTGCTCCTGCGGGCCATCGGTGGTATCCGTGGACACTTCAGCTGAAACCCTAGAGTGTGTCCTTGGGCGAGTGTCCAGCACCCAACGGTCAGTGAAGATCTTTTCCCACTCATTGACGATGGGTGGGGGCCCGACATCATAGCCGGTTCAATCCTGCTTTGAGGCCTGTGTGCCACCCAGGGTTCAACGACAACGGCTGCCACCTCCGAACACCTTGGAATGACCCTTGTAGGCCTCCTGGGTCGTGGAACAGGAGGGTTTGTGGTACGAGGAAGATCCCCCACCGAAACCCTTCAACGATCTTCCGGATTTGCCTCCTGAGGCATGAAAGAAAGGGCGATGTTGCTGAAGCATGCCCAGGGCACGGGCCATCTCTATGTCGGTCTTGATGCCTTGCAACGATTCGTCGATGGCCTTCCCAAAGAGATTGTCCCCATAGAACGGCATGTCCAGAACCCTCATCTGAACATCCTGCCAAAAGTTGGTGGCTTTCAACCAGCCACGACGACAGAGGCAGACACTGTTCCCCATCTGTCGGAACCCTGTGTCTGTGACGTCCAGGGCCATGGTGATGGCAGGGTCCGATGCCACCTCACCCTCCTGGAGGATCTCCAGCGCCTCAACCCACTTGTAGTCGAGCAGAAATTCCAGCAGTGGGGCCATCTTATACCACAGCTCCCTGTCATATCCGGCCAGTATCGCAAAAGCAATCACCACCTTGATCGTCCTTGCCGCCGAGTATACCACCTTACTTCCCATGTCATCCAACTTCTTCCCCTCACTGTCAGGGGAACCGAGGCTGAAGACGATGGAATTGATGACTTTTCCCCGCAGCCGCCGAGACCACGAAGTCCGGGGAGGGCCGCGGCCGCAGCCACTTGCGTGCAGACTACGGCACCAGCATTTCTTTTCTCTTTTTGCCAGGGCTGAGGTGGGAATCCTCATCAGTGCCAGGCCCCCATCTCAAACGTTGTTCAAGGGAGGCAATGCCAGAATGTTCTTCCTCTTCACCTCTCAGCGCTGGTAAAGGAAACCTTCCTTCTTTGTCTCTTCTGGCATCAGCTGGAAGAGTCCAGATGCATGGGTGACCATAGAGTGGAACAATTTCACTTTGTCCGGTGGAGAAGCTCTTGGTAGCGGGGAAACACTTCTGCCGTCGTCCTGGCCTTGGTAGCCATGTCTGGCTCTGAACCCTCAGGATGCAAAAAGGGGAGGAGGGGTCAGTAGAGGCCTCTACCATGCTCCAGGGCACGGATATTTCTTCTTCGGACTAAGAGGACATGATGTCCGTTCACACGGTCCCAAGGACATGGGGAACGCCGCCGGCAGAAATGCTGAGGAGGATGACAACAGTAGAATTGTCGAGGGGGATGGTGGCAGAGCTGACGACGACGAAGAGGGGGCGCTGGGCCCAGCAAGCCTACCCCCACCACCTCCCAAGGACGTATCGCTGGACTTCCTGTCAACTAGCTACACGTTGGTGTCAGAGATCCAGAGGATGATGCCGACGGCACCACTGGCGCCGGCCCTGGTGGTACCAGGCACCCGCTGGCAAAGAAGAGAAAACAGCATCCCACGTCGCCTCATCAACCGCATCAAATTGGCAGGGGCATTCTTCAGCCCCAAAGGCATTACCTTGAATTGATAAAGGCCCCCTGGCGTAGACAATGCTGTCTTCTCCTTGGCGTGGTCAGTCAGAGCTATTTGCCAATATCCTGTTTTAGATAAACATGTGCTGAGGACTTTTGCTGAACCCAGCATATCCATAAACTCATCTGTTCTGGGTAATGGTGTAGTAGAAAACGGGGCAAACTGAGTGAACAGATCTTTGCACTCCCTCTGCTGTTCCAGTGCCAAATTAGAATAGAGCTGTACTACTCCTTCTACTGAGCCATCTGAGGGATGTCCATTTAGAAGACCACGGAGAGGTTCACTCTACTTTTCTTCTAGGTCAGATGCTAAGTGCAAAGCACCTATTTTTGCCCTGACCTGGCTTCAAACAGTTGGCGTGAAAGACCTGAGGGGACTCCTTGGGGTTGCCCAAGTACTCCAAATAAGTCACATCTCTAAGCTTTCCTACAACCTTGAAGGGTCCAGTCCACTCATTTTATCTTGTAAGGCGCTGGGCCTCACTGGGACCATTACAAGAACGTGCTGGTCTGGAGTCAACTCCACCATGTTAGCCTTCTGGTCATACCAGTCTTTTACCAGGGAGTGTACAGCTTTCAGGTTCTCTGTATCTTCAGACATCATTAGTATCATCCTTTTTCTCAGACCTAGCATATAATCAATGATGTTCACTGGCTTGGATTGTGGAGAAGTCTCCGGCCTTCCTTAATAAGTGCTAAAGGGCCTCTGATCTGATGTCCATAGAGAAGCTCAAAGGGGCTGAAGCACACTCTTGCTTGAGGTATTTGTGTATATTCAAAAAGAAGGCATGGCAGTGGAATCTCCCACTTTCTGCAAAGGGGTTCTTCTAAAGCTCCCATCATGCTCTTCAAAGTTCGGTTATAGCTCTCTACCAATCCATTGGTTTGTGGATGGTAGGCTGTTGAGAACTTGTAGGTTACCCCACAGGTTTTCCACATGGCTTTCATGTAGTGGGACATAAAGTTGGTCGTCCCCCTCAAACCCTGTCAGAGCTCACCTCCTTGGGAAATCCTACTCTGGTATAAATACCTAGTAGTCCCTTGGCAACTGCCCGAGCAGTGAGAGTTGCCATGGGAATTGCCTCAGGGTATCTAGTGGCATGGTCTACTACAATATACACCTGTTACCTGAGGAAGCGGGTGGTTCTATGGAACCAACAATGTAAATCCCTACCCTCTTAAAAGGAGTTCCCACAACTGCAAGAGGCACTAAGGGTGCCACATTGTTGGAACCACTTTTGCCAGCCAAGTGTGGCAACATCTGCAGTGTTTATCTACTGATGTACCCATCAGGGGCCAGTAGAAATATAAGGATAGCCTATCTTGGTTGTTCTTGGCACTCAGGTGACCAGAGAGGAGAACCTCATGTTCCACCTGCAAAAGTAATGGCCTTACTGCCTGGGGAGCCACCAGTCTCCTGTGGTCCCCTGGAGTAGTCTCTACAGGTTTACTATATAGGAGGTCATCCTCCCAATAGAGGTTGTGCTTCTCAGGATCTTGCCCTTCAAGTTGGGAAGCAGCTAGCCTGTGCACTCCTTCAAGTGTGGGACACTCTCTTTGTGCCTTGCTGAAGTCTGCCCTATAGGGTCTGCCTTCGGCAAGCAAAGTATGCAGATCAGGATGATCTCTGGGATCCAGGTCCTCCAAGCAAGGTCGAATCTCCTCCACCTCTGTGTCACCAGTAGGTGGGTCTTCTGGGGTGACCTTGCCTGAGCTGGAGGTAGGGTCACAGGGGTGACAGGGGTGACCTTAAGCCTTTTGGGCTCAATAGCTTGTTTCCTCTGGAGGTTTTGGGCACAGCTTCTACCCCTGCATGGTCTTATTGTGATCCCTATATTTATAGAAACGGAGGCGCCGGGGTTGCAAGCAGTGGTGTAGAGCACCCTCTTACCCCCTGCAACTCCATGCCAAGGTGCCAAGAAAGGGCCAGCCTACTAGCCTCTATAGGGCCATGGATACTTAAGATTGTCTGCAATGTTCCCATCATTCGGCTCTAGCAGGAGGCCCCTTTTGCCTTCATCATCATGTGTGCCAATGCACATTATAGCACGTATTTGAGCGTGCCTTGTGTGATTGTTTGCTGCCTTGTGTGGACTGGTGCTGCATGTGTGATTTAACCGCTGCTTTCATTTTGCAGCAGTACTGCATGGTAAGTTTTATTCCCCTGCGCTGAGTGCCCTTTATCCCTTTATCTGGCTGGTACAACGTACACATGAAAAGAAGTGGGGTTGAGGAGAGGCGGAGGGAAAGAGAGAATATCAACAGAGGCCACGGGAAGAACTGCAAGGGAGGCCTCTGGCAAATGTGGACGTGTAGGAGCAACCTGCTATACAGACGGGTAGGACACTATGAGGCACGCACTCACCCGGGATCATGTATTCTGCACTTGCTTTCCCATTTCCAAATCCCTCACTTTCCTGACATATTTCCTTCTAGCGGCGCTAGACAGTGGGGCGCAAGTGCTATCCAAGCAACCATCATCACACACATCATCACACACAACAGTCATCCAAGAGGAAGGTAGAGAAGGGTCTCAGTTAAAAGAGCAAGACACTGCTGCACTTGCATGGGCACCACCTAAATACATGTGCAAGACAAGAGTAAAACGAGTGAAATTAATTTTCTAACATTCATAGTCTGTTTCAATCCTTCAAAAGAAAGAACGTGCTAGGCCACACCCATGAAAACTGCAACGCTGAGGTGCATACAGATGGTGGAGCTGGTGCATTAACTACCTGAGTTATCACGACAGCTTACTGCTCCTTAGGCCTGGCAAGTGTGCGAAAATGCTTGGATTGTGAAAGGCAGACAGGCAGCCCCCTATCTTAACTTCCAGTTGTTAAACATTACACTATATAATTTTCTTATCAGAATGGGGCACTCAGCCTCTTGGAATCCTCACACCACTTGTCATAAACCAAGAACGTCTGAGGGAAACTTAAGCTCCTTTTTTAGTGTTCACTTGTCATAAACCAAGAATGCCTGGGAAAAGTTAAGCTCCTTTTCCAGTTTCCACTTGTCATACACCAAGAACGGCTGGGGAAATTAAGCTCCTTTTCCAGTGTTCACTTGTCATAAACCAAGAACGGCTGGGGAAAGTTAAGCTCCTTTTCCAGTGTTCACTTGTCATAAACCAAGAACGGCTGGGGAAAGTTAAGCTCCTTTTCCAGTGTTCACTTGTCATAAACCAAGAACGGCTGGGGAAAGTTAAGCTCCTTTTCCAGTGTTCACTTGTCATAAACCAAGAACGGTTGGGGAAAGTTAAGCTCCTTTTCCGTGTTAAGACATTGAGCTTTCCCTTTTAGGCCCTGTCACCCCGATGCACAGCTGTTTCATCCTCAAGCTGACCAAAGGATTTCAGTTTCACAGAGGTCCTCAAAAACTGCACCACCAGGAGCTTGTTTTACACAAACAACACCAATGTTCAGCATTACATCACAATAATAACTACAGAGCACGCTCATGAAACTGGAATGACAAAGAGCCAAAGAAATAGTCCTATATTACCACACACTTAATTTAGCGACTATAGCCTAATTTGTACCCATGTTTTAGATAGTGAAAACCTAAATCCCATCCAAGAAACCCATTCAAAAGAAAGCAGGTTTTGCTTGCAATAAAGGACAATGATTTGCTGCAAGCTTCTGGAAGCCGTGTCTCTTCACGCAAGGCACTATACAAACTGTCTCTGTGTGCCTGCATCAAAAAGTAGTCTCGCACCTGGTGCTATTGCCTCCGCTGCAGCCTGCATAACAATATACTTTGTAAGAGTTTATTGAGCGGCACCCTCGCAACAGGGAGTTCCTTCTCTCCCCAAGCTAAGTGTCACACAATAAACAGTTAATGTTGGTTCTTGTTTTTCAGCCCTATCTCAACTCATTTAATACTGCTTGGATCCCTCCCCCTGAGATACCAATGAGCCAAGAACCAGGCCGGTGTACAGGAAATAAATTTGTATTTTTAGAAGTAATAGACATCACACTAAACTATACACGCCACTTTCTCTGTGACTCACCATTATTTGCTTGTTACACAAATATATTATGCAAATTAGTTGAGAAAAACACAATTCACAATACTTGGATCACAATTTAATTGCTAGAAATAAATGGTTCTGGTCAGCGAACACAATTTATAGATGTAGTGCTGTGCAATTTTGATTTTCCTGCACGCTTATGGGCTAGCAGTTGTAGCAAAACTTCATAATTTTACTGGCAACTGCCATGGTTGGAGATGGGAGCCTTAGAGAAAGAATGCCCTGCGCAGGCAGGAGCAGTCATGATATATATATTTTCCTTTTCAGCTAAATATGGGGAATTAAATAAATCGGCAGCCAGGTCTGCACCATTTTTGCATGACTGTCAATTTCCTGCCGTTTTCACAGAAAGCAGAACGGTTATGAACATGTGATTTACTCTTGTCGCAGGTGGATGGATTTTATGTCACCAAAATCGACCTGGAAATTATCTACAAAATGACATATATATAAAGATAATCTGACTTATGGTTGCTGAGAAAATGGGCTAAATGATAATAGACGTTTTTAAATTAACAGCACATTTTTGTGATATGCAAATTGGAGGCCTCCTGTCTTCAGTGCCCTTTGTCTCTCTGGGTCAGTGTTTTATTAGTCTCTTTGAAGTTGGTCTTTTGAAGTTGGTTACAGCTCATAAATACGGGATGCATCTGCTACAAAGGGAACCCCCACTGTAAATAAGCAGCCAGTCTGGCCCTTTGATGTCACAAGGCCTGTCCCATTATCTGGAGGGGACCACTATTTCGATCTGAATTTCTTGTATTTCTTTCAAAGTTCAGCTCTTCTTAATTGTAGCACCTGTCTTCACACCTCTCTACATTCTGGGGATGCACCAGCCAGGGCCTTCTGTCGCTACACAGAACCCTTTCATAGACACGAAGCCCTGATTCATTGAATAATTTGCATGTAAAACAGAGATGTGAGTGCCATTCTGCCTGCAAATCTCCATTTGTCAAAAAGGGATTTGCGGGCAGAATGGCACACAAATCCCAGTTTTAAATGCAAATAATTCCATGAATCAGGGTGCAAGTCTAGAGAAAGTCTGTTTTCAACACCCATTAGCAGCCACACGTTATTGCAGTTGTAAAATAGCTAGGTAAAACCAGGCTTTCGGTGGGGGAGACCTTTGTGGCATTTGTCCCACTCAAGTAAAGGGTTTGCCTCGGGCCTACAGAAGCTTTTTCATGGAAACAAAGTGGGCTTTTCTCTTATAATGTTTACTGGTATTTTACATGCAAAACATAATACCTTACTTTTTGTCAACACGCACCATGTCTTTTCCCTTACATTTTTATGTTAGCAGGGGTACATTTTTCACATCTAAACTGCAAACATACATGCAAAGCCCTTTTGATGTCAGTGTTTAAAAATCCTGTTTTTCATGTGACAGCGACCCTTGTATTTTTTCTTCCTTTATGAATTTAAATGCTGCTTTTCCTTTGGCAAAGCCAGGTAGGCCTTTTTCCACATGGACCTTCAATTTGGGGCCTTTGATTACATCCCCTACCCCCTGTTTTTCCATGACTCTTTAGTAGGGAAGATCAGGGCAGAGTGGAGTTTCATCCAACTCCCCTTTTCTCTATTTTTTGTCTTCAAGTTTTTTTTCATTCTGTTGGAGCCCGTTTGGCTCAATCTCCTTCATTAGGAAGTGGGTACTCCATCCCCCCCTTCCCTTTCTGGGTTTGGGGATGTAGCACGGCATCCCCTTTCTTCCTTCATTAGGAAGTGGGCCTTTCTTCCTTCATTAGGGAGTGGGCACTCCAGCCTCCCCTTCCCTCTCTGGGTTTGGGTGTGTAGCACGGCATCCCCTTTCTTCCTTCATTAGGGAGTGGGTACTCTAGCCACCCTTTCTATCTATCAGTTTCTTCATTCTTTCTGGGATCCAGAGGGTCCTTCCTGGACTCCCCTCTTGCCTCCAATCTGGTAGTTAAGGAGGTCAGTACTTTTTACACACATTTGCCACCATTTTTACCCAGAATTGACCACATACAAGTATAAAAAGACATTTTCACCATTTCACAAAACCGTATTTATCTATTTTCTTCCTTTTTACAATGAGCACCTAGTAAATTACTTCCTGTTACATATATTCGTCTGTGTTTCCATCCAATTTTTTATCCTTGCTTTTCATTCTTCAAATGGTTCCTCTGCTCAACTTTCATTTGGCTCCTCAATCAGTCGAAAAGCATGTCTGGGATTACAGCTTTTCAACTGATTGATGTGGACCAATTTTTCTTCTGTCTCTTCTCCTTTTGGGATGTGGATCTTGTAGGCAACGGGTGATTTTGATCTACAATTTCAAAGGCACCACACCAAGATAGAAGACATTTCTGCTCCATGGCCTGATTCCTTTGAAAATTGTACAAGTAAACCTTGTCCCCTACTTCATACTCTTTCTGGGTGGTCTTTAGATCATAATAGGTCTTCATTCCTTCAGCCGACTTTTCTAAATTGTGCTGTGCATACGCAAAAGCATGTTGGAGGTGCTTCCTTAAATTTTCAATGTACTCATGAGTAGTGGATGCATTTATCAGTCTCTGCTCTTGAATTCTATAGAGCAGATGCTGCAGTAACAATATTTTTCATCCGGTCATGAGCTCAAATGGAGACATCTTTGTTGGAGAAGATGGTGGAAGACCTAATAGCCATCAGGACAAGTGATAATCGGATGTCCCAACTCGGTCCAGAGTCTGCCACAAACTTCTTTAAGATACTCACAATTGTTTTGTTATATCTCTCTCTCCCCCACTTGAGGCCAGGTGATAGGCAATGTGGAGTTTCTTTTTACCCCTAAAATTTACCACATCTTTGCCATCACCTCACTAGTAAAATGATTTCTCTGTCCTTTGTGAGAGGCCGGACCGTGAGAAGATGTGGTTGAACATTAGTGCAGCAGCTGTTTCCGACATACAATTTGGGGCTGGAAGAAATTCTACCCACTTTGTGAACAAGCATGTCACAGTCAACATATACTTGATTCCACTAGAGGAGCGAATCAATGGCCCGAAGATATCGACTTGCAAATCTGACCAAGGCAGTGTCAATCCCCTTTTTTATAGGAAAGCTTGTGTGTGGGTGAACTGGGTTGAAATTGAGCACACACAAGACACCCCTTTAGGTAAGTGTTGAGATACAGGCCAGTGTGTGGTCAGTAGGCAACCTTGCGCAAGATTTCTAATGTCGTGTGAAACCCCCTATGATCGGCAGTGGCTGCGTCATGGGCGTGGTTCAACATCAGGCAGCGGAATGAGGTAGGTACCACCCACTGGTCACTGGTATATAGGGCTGTCGTTACCATAAAACCGTCTTGGATCCATAACGTCCTGAAAAACGTCCTCAACACCCAGAGATCTTCTTTACAAGTATAATCAGACTCTGTTGTAGGAAAGCTCACAGGGTCTTCAATGTGTCGATAAAATGTCCCTATGATTGGATCCTCTTTCTGTGCTGTGATCAAATCTGCATCTGGTGTATCTTTACTCCACTGGGCTGTCAAGAGTTTGCTGTGTGCACAGGTTTGTGACCGGGTGACAGCGGCAACTTGGATTTCACCCAGCAGGGATTCCGTGTCTATGAAATCCCCCTGCAGGGCTTCGATTTTAGACAGTTGGTCAGCCAGGCCATTCCCAGTCTTACATGGCCCTCTATTTTGGAATGACCCCTTATGTTCTTCCATTAGATAGTAATCTCATTGGACGTCACCCGATTGTCAATTGACTGGATCAGTTTGGCATGCTTTAGGGGTTTGTTGTTGGCACAAAGCATGCCTCGATTCTTCCAGTTAATCATGTGCTCCACAAACCCATTCTGACATAAGGATGGCTTGATCAATGGTCATCAACTCTGCAATCTGACTACTTCAGTGTCATATTTTAAAACCAGCAGAGGGTACAGGGTATAATTCACCCAGGCATTCCCAATGCCAGCCACCAGTTATTTTCCCCTGTTATCAACATGGTAGGAGCACCCATCCACAGAAACTGTGTGTATCCCCTAACACTTGTCTTCTTCTTAGACATTGTGTGGGGAAGTTAAGTACACCTCCATGTTGTTGCTGGTCAATAGACAGTTTTGTGAGCACAATCACATACGTCTGCCAACCCTTACGCTAGGGCACTCTTCTTCATTTGGCCATATCTGACCTCCACAGGAACGCCTTTCATAAACAGAATCCAGGAAGTAAATCTGGAATGACTAACGTTCCCTGCCCGGAATCTGTCACTTTGGAGATGTTGTAAGTGTTGGTGAGGAGTCTCGACAATGATGTGCTCCCTCTGGACGAATGGGCGGTAGTTTTTCAACGCCCATACAGTTACCAGGAGTGCTTTCTTGCAGTCATCAAATTTTTCCTCCACAGAGGACAATCTTGCTCGCGTATGGGATGACATTGTTGACCTTGTCATGCTTTTGATACAACACCGCTGTTAGGCAAGTATCTGAGAACCCAGTCTCCAAAAAGAACTCCTTGTTCTTTATGGATTAAGCCAACCAACGAGTCTGGGAAAGGCTTCTTTTCAGTTGTTTAACTGCCCAGGCTTGTTCCGGAACCCACTCCCACTTGACTCCGGCCTTTAATAAATGGACCAAGGGTCGAGTGACCTCTGCGTAGTCTTCAATGAGCTTCCAACTGTAACTAGTGAGTCCAAGAATTCTCGCAGGGTAATACGGTCTTTTAATTTCAATAAGGCTTCCACTTTCTTCACCTGGGGATTAAGACCCTCGGGGGTAATCTCGTGCCCTAAGAAGTTCACTCAGGTCTTACACCGCTGTGCCTTCTGAAAGGACCATTTCGCTCCCACATTCTGCAACAGGGTCAGAATATAGCGTATTTCTGTCTGCTATATGTTCCTCCACAGTTGAGCTCTTAATCAGAACATCATCCACATAGACCAGGTTTCGTCTTTCGCCCAGGTTGGGCATGGCTTTATGTAGAAAGATGTTGAACTCATTGCCAGAGTTTATGTATCCAAAGGGCGTTCAGGTCCATGTGTACTGCTATCCCCCAAAGGTAAAGGCAAGCTTGTACTAGTCTTCCCTACTCACCGGTACTGTCCAGTAGCCGTTGGTCAGGTCAATGGCAGTGTATACCTTTGACCCTTGAATCTGTGATAGCCCTTAATCGATGAAGGGAAGTGGCCATCTAGACATGTGAGCACGTTTGTTCAAATCCCTCAGGTCTGCACATAGTCTCCATTGCTGTTTGGTTTGAGTATCCCCAGTAATGGGTTGTTGAAGGTACTATGGATAGGACGAATAATCTAAGTTCTTAACAATGGGCCTCATTACGACCCAGGCGTTAAGGGTTAACGCCATTGTTAACCCTTAACGCCTGATTCTGATTTTAACGGCTGCTTTTAGCAGCCGTTAAAATCCATGGCGCTAACCTGCCATGATGCTAATTACGCCAAACGAAATTTACGGTGGCGTAATTAGCACCTTCACCACTCCCATTATGCCCTATGGGGCAAAAATGGGGAAGGGAAAATGGGAAATGGGGATTTACCGCCCCACTCACCTTGCAATGGGGCGGTAAATCCGCCATCCACCATGGTGTAAACGTAGTTTACACCATGGTGGTAATGTTGGCGCAATTAGCGCCTGGGTCGTAATGACCCCCAATCTCCATGAGTGACTCCATGGATGTGAGAGGTAACCAGTATTGTGTCATAAATACTGGAGCCATCTCAGGGTCGGTGGGTATGGTGGTTGAATGAATGCATGTGCATCCACAGTAATATGAGTCCACTGAATTCCAGGAAGACCTGTTTTAGCTTTTATCTTTGCTCCTCAGTCTCACAGGCATCGGCAAGATCAATCCTTTCCTCGACTATCTGCATGAAACCTGGAAAGACCTCAGGCTTGGCAATTTAAGCGGTATTCTCCAGTTGGATGGTGAGATCTCTTTTGATGGCGTTGACCTGGATAGCAGGTTCCAGGGATTCAAGGAAGTGGTCCTTGACTCAGAACACTACCTCCTACCTCCTGATGTCACAGGTATCCTCTTACACCCGGTAGGGTGCAGGAAGAGTACTCCATGAAATTACCAATTACCCCCATGCCTAGCATAAATCTTGCTGATGTCAAGACCGTCGTTTGGGATTGGTCCCATGATTACATTACCAAAATCAATAGAATAATGTTGGGCATCAACTGCCATTCCAACAAAGGTGTCTGTGCCCAACGTAATACTTCGAGGGTCGCTGTTATCCACCAATATTCTAATGGTGTCGTGTTCTAGGTCTACTAGAGGTGTCAGATTTAAATACAAACTTTGTTGTTGGAGATGGGAATTTAGATTTGTATAGGCATCCTGATGTTCGAGGTTCTGTCCTCACTTAATTTTGAGGGGAAGAGTTAAATGTCGCACCTGTCCTGGTATGGGAACCTGTTCTCACACTTGAACTTCAATGGCAAAACGCAGCAATTGAGCTGACCGGAATGCTTTTTCATTGTTGTCAATGCCCATGGGGTTACCCCCAGTCGGGACCAGGCGTTATTATTAATTATGTCCAAATTGATTGTGAATCGGTTGAGAATGTCACTTAACAGATAAAAGGCAGAAGAGACATCTCTCACAACCCAACAATTATGTTCTATGCTTTTGTTGCGAATGGACATTTTTAGCATACACCTGCTAGGCAGGAGATTCTTGGAATTCGGGGTTTCCAGACCTACTTCACATTTGTCAATCAATTTAAATGTGGGAATGGTCTGATCTTTTGGAAGTTTCCTGAATAATTTTTCGTGGATGAAGCTCCTTCCATTTTTCAGGCATACTCTGGCGAGAACCGGTTCCTCCCCCTCATTTAACAGAATGGGGAAAAACAACTGTTTGTCCTTTTTCTGAATGTCCTTCAGACTTTGAGAGGATTTTGCCTTGTCTGGTTTCACGGGACTCAATGTTTGGACTGGTGTACAATTTTAGGTTGTTATCTTCCAGTGTGGATTGCCACTTAAATCTGGGAAGAAGGTAGATTTACAAGAATGGAGAAGGGTTCCCCTCAGCAGTTTGCTCTCCTACAGAGATGACCGTGATGTCTGGGACTTGATTATTTTAGAAATAATTACATTCTCAGAACCTTGATAAATTAAGTGACAGGTACCATTCAGGCTTACATAATTGGTACTCATTTTTTATTTCATAGCGTGGTTAGTCTGAGTCCAGAGGACCTTATTTACACAGTCGATCAGAGGTGATAACCTCCTCAGGAGATCGTTCCCCAGTAAACAAGTTGTGCCCTCTGGAGTCGCAACTATAACTGGATATTTCAGCCGATTCCATTGAATATTTATTTCCAGATCTGCAGTCCCTTCCATGTAAATATCATTCCCTTCGAAATTTTGGAGTTGTCTAGGAAATGGTGAGGGGAATTTGGTAGCCCTCCCCCGTCCTAAATTTAGATGGTCAAAGGCCTTTCTGAACAGGAGTGTGGCTTGGGATCTAGGATCCACCAGAACTGATAATTCACACTGATCCTGCACCTTGACCGGTGCATAAAATTGGCCTTCTTTCTCCTCCAAGGTGCAAAGAAAATGTGAGTTATTTGACAGCCCGATGGTCATTTTACTAATATTCAACTCCGACACTGTATGATCGTGGGCAATTATCTGGGTCGGAGTTCGGGGATCTGTAAAGAAAACTTTGCAACTCGCAATGGGAGTGGTTGTGAAATCCTCCTTTTCCCCGGCTTGTTAGCTGTCTACCTTTACATGGCGACAGTTCTCGGAACTGGTTTGGAGAAAGGACACCCCATCTGTTTCAATTCTATGTGGTTCTCTCTTTCGGGGGTTTAAGTGTTTCTTGTTCTGGGTCGGTCTCCATACTTACCATGTCCTACTCAGTCGTCTGACAAAAATGTTGTCAAAAAATGGCCGTGGTTTGCAGGGACATTATCACATTGAACATGCAGGGGACACCCTGGCAAACCCCAAACCCTTTTTCTTCAAGAGTAGCGGGGGGCACCCTCACAACCCCCGCTCCCCTTCACCCCATATATAAAGTTGCTGCAGCCTTTTCCCGGCCCCCATATGTATAGCGACTCTATATATGGGGATAATATTACCTGATATCTTCTACTGAGGGTCTTTAGAGATCCATTTTTCTTTGGGAAACAGGTGGTCTGCTTACCTGTACCCTCCAGGGAATCTTCTCTTTTAAAGGGGATTATCCAGAGTTTCTCCACAAAGTGGGTTCTTCTGTGGCTTCTCCTACTTACCCTTTGTTCTTTGGGTTCTAACATTCCAAGGGTAGAAGAGACTCTTTCAGGCTGAGAGGTTTTTAGGGGTTCTGTTTGGGTGAGAAAGGAGGCTTCCTCTAGGGCTTGGCATCTCCCCTCCACCCGGGCCCCCCTCTTCAGGAACCTGTTTGTCAGATGTTTCCTCCCATCTCCCCCACCCTCTGAGATATCAGCCCTTGGAGAATTCTGGGAAGTAGGGTTAGGTTGAGGGTTGGAGTGAGCCCTCCATGCATCCCAGGTTGTTGGTCAGTTGCTGGATCTGTCACTCCAGCTGCAAGACCTTTTCTGTATGGCGGGGGGGGGGTCTCAAGTCATACCTCAGCTGCTTCCGAAAAAGGTCAATGTCCCTTCTGCCGGAGTAGCTCGGGTACTGGACATTCCCAATATAATTTTCCATCCTGAATCTCCCTTCTCCCAGGTTAAGGGATCTATTGTCCTGGAACCGGGGACAGAGGGGAGGATTGTTTTGGTTTGAGGGATATCTTGGGGAAAGTTCAGATTGGGAGGTGGAGTGATACTTCTCTCCTGAGGCAAGTTTGGAGGGAACTTTCCTGGGGCAGTACATAACTGATTGGCTCCTTTCCTTGATGCGGGGGGAGTGTATACATACTCCAGGATTGGTTTGGTACCTTGTACCTAGGGCTTATATAGGTGGCAGGGTCAGAGAGATCATTGTTCTGGGCTCCTGCCTGACTACCATTCGATTGGGCCAGGTTGGAGGATCCCTTCTACCTTCCATTTTACTTGTTGGCAAAAGGTTTACTTTTTGGCTCCCCCATCTCCAGATCCAATGGAGGGGTAGTGTTTACCTCTGCAGCAGGAGTGGTGTTAGATGGTTTGGCGGTTTTGGGGAATATGTACTCTCAGCAGGCTTCTGGACCTCATAGATCCTGCTGGCCTGTTCAATCACCCAATCCAGGGTCCTATGCTTGTGAAAATTGCGCACCAACTGAGTCAGGATGTATTTGGGGGCGCATGAAAATATGTAGTTATGAACTCACTACTATTTGTGTTCACCCACCGGGAATTCTGAGCAAATGCGCATTTTAGCTCCTGCACAAACTGCTTAGGCGCCTGATTTTCCCCACACTGCAAGTTATATGCAGCCTTACGTGGGTTCCTATGGGGCCTCTTGTGGGTTCCTATGGGTGGAAAATTGTTTCAATATGGACACCTTATAAGTGGGCCATTTATGATGATCCTGGTCCTCCAGTCCTGCAAAGAAGCTGGAGTACTCAGGTGAGAACGTCCACATTTAGCAAATGCTATACAATTCACATAATTCCTGATCTGGAATGATGCCATCATCTGCTCATAAAGTTCCAGGTGCTCCCATACTGAATACTTGGCATTCTTATAGTATGTGGTGGGAAGCTCTCTATGGACCTGATTTGTCTTATTGGGTCTTTCACAAAACCCTTGCTCTGTTTCCGTTATTTTCTTCCTCTGCACCGGAGTTCATTTACCTTCTGACTCAGAAGTGCTACTAGTACTCCCTTTCCTGTCTTCTAGGTGTTTTCCATCTCAATGAGACTGGGTATATCTCCCATAACCATGGGGTCTGGACTCCTCTCGTCTGGGCAAAAGTAAACTCTCAGGGTCACTCTCCCTGTAGTTACTTTTAGACCCAGAATAGAACACAGTTTCCTCTTCCCTCCTTCCAGGGAGTCTGGAGAATTTCCCCCCTTTCTCCTAAATGTACGCAGGTTTTTAGAAAGCCCCTTTTGGGATAGAGCTTCAAAGGTTCTTTTCCAGCGAAGCGAGCTAGGGGGTCTCTCTGTAGTCTCATCTCCAGCTAATCTAACTCCCTGACTGTTGGATCATAAGAGTTTTCATGGTCTGAAGGACTTACAGTATTATTCCTTACTTCCCAGGATACATTGGTCCAGCCACTCTCCCTTTTGTGTGGTAGAGATGAATACCCACCAATATCAGACAGGGATTGATATTCTCATAGTGCATTCCACATTATATAGCAGCAATGACACCATCAAGTTAACAATCTTGGGAGAAGTACCCTGCAAGAGTTCTAGCAACTAGGATTGGACAGTTAGCCTCCTCTGTCCTCCCAAAAAACAAGTTTTATTAATTTTCTCAACAAACTATAAACATTTAACACACCAGCAATATACATCATGAGTCTGCAACATCTGATACTTAAAGTTTAGGCTATGCTGTTTGCTTTTAACCCACCCCCCCCCAACTCAAGCCTACCCCAACTCATACATATGGATACGGATATAGTATTGTGGACAGGAGGTCGCCTATTTAGGCTATCTCCTGTCAAAGGAGGGAAGAAGATTGACACCTGAAAGAATTAAGAGCATTTCTAGCATGTCTGTCCCAAATACACAGAAGGAAGTCAGAGCCTTGATAGGAATGGCTGCTTACTGTAGCTGGTGGATCTCTAACTTTTCACTAGTGATCAAACCAATGTTGGAATTTACAAAGAAGGGCATTTCTTTGCCACTACCGTGGAACTTGGAACACCAGAAAGCTTTTGTTCTGCTCAAGACTGCACTGTGTTCAGCACCGGTTTTGGGCACACCAAATTATGATAAGGCCTTTGAGTTCTATGTGCATGAACGTGATGGATGTGCTTTGGCTGTGTTAACGCAGGAAAATGGGGGAAGAATAGACTGCGCGGTTATTTTCCCTCCACACTTGATCCTGTTGCATGCGCTTTGCCGAGATGTTTGAGAGCTGTTGCTGCTTCATCTGTAAAACAAAGTGAGGGCATGGTTTTAGGCCATACTTTGACCGTGATGGTACCTCACTCTGTAGACGTTCTATTAAATAGAATGCAAACGCAACACCTTACTTCTGCACGATTAACAAGATATGATCTGATCCTATTTGCACCGCATATCCAAATTAAGACGTGTTGCGTATTGAATCTGGCTGAATTGTTACCCCTTCCGTAAAAAATTGCTTGCAATGACAAAATGTCACATGACTGCCTTCATACCACAGAGCAAGAAACTAAAGGCAGGATTGATTTAAAAGATACACCTCTGAATGATCCACAAGGAGAGCTGTTTTGCGATGGCTCCTGCCTCAAACTTCCGGATGGTACATCCACTGCTGCTTATGCCATCATTACATTAAGCAAGATTGTGGAAACCAAGAGAATTTCGCATAACTCCACGCAGGCCACAGAGATTATCGCACTGACTCGAGCTTGTGAACTTTCAGAAGGGCTTAGGGTGAATATATATACGGACAGCCAGTATGCCTTTGGGGTGGTTCACAACTTTGGTAGATTATGGGCAGAACAAGGTTTCTTGACCTCACACGGAACAAAAATCCAACATGGCACCTTGATAGTTCAGCTACTCTCAGCACTTGCACTTCCTACTCAACTAGCAATCATGAAGTGCGCCGCACACAGAAGGTAGTAGATGATGTAGGGAAAGGGAACGCTTTTGCTGACATGATAGCTAGACAGACTGCTACCGATTTATATTCAGAAATATATGTTACAAAGGAAGCCACAAATACCTGTACAGTAGATGAAGGGATTGACTCGATAAAGAATATTTAAGCTGATGCCACTTTAGATGAACTTAAACACTGGGCTGAGGGTTTGGCAAGTTCGGATGAGGAAGGGTGTTGGGTAGACAGTTTAAAGGGAAGATGGATGCTACCCGATGCATATGTCATTCCTATGATTGCAACGGCTCATGGTCCCACTCACATATATGCTAGGAAAATCTGTAAAATGCTAGAATCTGTCTGGGTGAATGTCAACATCTCAAAAACTGCTGAGCGTTTTGTCCATAATTGTATGGTTTGCTTACAGCATAATGCAGGGAAGGGTACAATGACACCGAGGGGTAGTTTTGGTCCCCCCTCTGTGCCTTTTGAAGTGATTCATTTTGACTTCATCGAGATGGAACGCTGTAATAACTACAAATATGTCTTGGTAGTCATTTGTGCCTTTAGCAAGTGGGTTGAAGCCTTCCCTGTGTAAGATGCTACAGCAATGACAACGGCGAAAACCATGCTTAAGGAATATTTTTCTAGGTTTGGTTTGCTGAGGGTCATCTGGTCGGTTAATGGTCCACATTTTATTGCTGCTGTTATTCTGCAAGTATGCACGGGATTACAGATCGATAAATGGTTCCATTCAGCTAGACACGCTCAAAGTACTGGACTTGTAGAATGCCATAATGTATCTTGAAGAATAAACTCGCGAAGGTCTGTGCTAGTAGTAATTTGAAATGGCCAGACACCTTACATATAGCACTACTTTCCATGCAGGCAACCCCATAGACTAGAACTGGACTCCCCCCTATGAGATTGTAATGGGGTGGCCAGCTAACATTTGGAACCTGCCGAAACCTAAAGTGTTGAAAGATGTAGAGCATTTGCTTCTTGCTGAATACTGTGACCAGTTAACTCAAAACCTGTATTTGATTTATCAACAATTGCGAGAAGCCCTCCCAGTTAAATACGAGGGGCCAGGTCACAGAATCCGTCCTGGTGACTGGGTGCTCACAAAGTCAATTGAGAAAGCATCCAGCCTTACACCGTGCTGGAGAGAACCGTTTCAGGTCCCGTTAGCCACACAGACTGCTGTTCGAGTAGCTGACCGACGACACTGGATACACGCTACACACATCAAGAGGATACCTTTCCCTTTGCCACACTACGGAGAAGAAAAGACGGAAACTACTTGCTCTGCTTCTGGTGATCAACCGGTCTTTAACATCATCAAGGGTACTTCAGAGACTCTTCCTGAGCCCGTGGGGCATGGGGAGACTGCTGCTTTGTCTCTGAATTCTTCTTTGGATCTTTCTGCACGACCTTGCCCGTTTCACCACTTGCATCAGGAAGCAACGACACACTGTTCGCAAATCACGCAGTGCCTGGAGTCTTAAGGTACGATCTGCGTCCACAGCACCAGACTTACAGCACAGGAAACGACTGTTGAGCTTGTCCTTTGCCACTTTCGTGCTGAAACAGAAGTAAGTGGCTGGGACCAGCAAAAGCTATCTTCAATCAAGATTACCTGGTCAGGAGATCACCAGCAAACGAACTTACTGAGTCGATTGCAGAAACTTTCGCTATCTCCACTCGTACGGAGCCACTGATCGATTGTGTGGCTACCAAAGACATTGGACAGAAAAATACATGGTCCGTGAGGACATACTTTTTTCTTATAATTATGTTAACTGGTCCGACAGTAGTAATTGCTCTTGGGTTTGGTACATCGAAGGGGTGCGTCCACTTGAAACTTTTATACCTACTGCGAGTGTTCCCACTATGTCTTCTCCTTTCATGCATCTGCACACTTTATCTCCTAGGGATTCCCAACACAGACAGAGTTATCACAACAATACGCTTTTGTTAATCATGAATGTGACCCATGCGTACTGAAAAAGTGCTGGGCTGGTATATTCATCCTTTGCCTCTAACTACAGCATGTTATGCCTCTCTAAGGGCAGTATTCTTTGGTCATTGGAATGATAGCGTCTCAGGGAACTTTGACGGGACTAACTTGAATGAGTTTGAAAGGCGAGTCCTGACGCCTCTGGGATGCTCCCTTTTCGCAAATAAGAGCAAGCTTAATGTTGCTTCTATTAGGCCTTCTGATAGACTTTCTACACTATTAATCACAGCCCCAACTCTATCTCCTTCTGCACACAAAGGAATGGTTCTCAGTCAATGGGTACTTTTGAGGGTTGTACCAATATTGCAAATTTGACTGGTGAGGACAGACCCTTGTATGTAGGTGATCCTGTTTACTTCATTTGTGGCAATGAAGCTTATCCTTGGCTACCTGGGGATTGGCAGGGTACTTTTTATTAGGGTATCTTGCTACCAGGGGTATATCTAGCTAGCACCTCTGAGGTCTCTAGGGCTCATCCAAGGCGGGACGAGAACGGTGATACTCCTTCACAAGTCATGGGGGATGTAGGGAAATCCTTTGTGCCATATCATGAATTCCGAGGATATTAGGAGACTAGCAAGAGTATTGGAGAGAACCATCAACCGGATCACTGATATACTCTACAACATGATGTTAGAACAAAAGGCAATTAGATTAGTGGCTCTACAGAACCGGATGGTGTTAGACGCCATCCTGGCTGAGCGTGGTGGAGTATGTAAATTGGTAGGATCTGCTTGGTGCGTTTTCGTACCCGACTCCTCCCCTACCATATTTAAGGCAATACAAAATCTGCACTTCCTAAGTACAGAAGTACATGTTTCCGAGGGAAACTGGGATCTTAGTGCTTGGTTCTGGGGCTTTTTACAGTCTTGGGGATGGAAACTCTTCATTCGTAATGCTAATCCTTGGTATTCTGTTGTTGCATACAATTACTTCCTGTCATATGTTCGATGTTAGGAGGATGTTGTGTGCAAACTGTAGGAACATTAGGACTGAAAATACACGCAGCGAAGAAGATGAATAATGTTTTTGTAATGGAGGATATTACTGTTAAGGATTTAATGGCAATTGATGTATCTGATGGATGTGATTCAGGATGTATGGACATTGAAACGTGGAATTACAAGTAAAGCGAATATTTTAGTAAGGGTTTATTAAGCAGTAATTATATAGTGCCTCCTTAGAATTTATATTGGCCTAAGCATATTCACGCTACACGGAAAACCGTGTTGCAAAGTTCTGATTTTTAGGTTAACTTTGCCGCCACTTTTAAGAATCATCCACCATTTTTTATTTCCACTTGTGTGTTCTATGTTCTAAAATGGTGGACTATGTTTTCGACTTGCAGCCAAGCCTTGCGACCTTTGCATTCTGTTAATGTTTAGGTTGTCCGAGAGCCGACTGTTTAGACCGAGCAAAGAGACCTTGTACTTCGTAGGAACCGTCATTCAAGTGTTGTCTGCGCTCACAAGCCTCATCCTTGTATAAACATTGGGACAATGAAGAACAAACCTCGAGCCCATGCTTTAGCTGAACTACATTGTGAAGTAACTTGGAACAAGGCTTACCGCGGGATCCGAGAACATACATCACCATTGTGTCCTCATGGAAATACAAACCTATGTAATCCTTCGCACAATATTGTAAAATCTGTATGTGAACTAGGCACAAATTCTAGACCACACATTATTAACATGGAGAGGCTGGACAAAATTACATGAATTGTATAAAAGCACAAGTTTTTAGATGTTCAGCACTCTCATCTCCCCTTGTCGGCTGGAACACACTGCAAGGTGTTGGGAGTCAGATAGCTATGTGTTTCGCTTTGTAAACTGTACAGTAATAAAAGATCTGGGAATCTTTTTAACTCGTGATTGGTGTATTTCTTTGTGGTACTCAGCCTCGATATTTCTTTCTTCTTTCATCTTCACTTGCATGCTGAGTGGGCTTAAGACTAATTTGCGTACGTATACAACGTACGGTCCTTTCAAGTTTCAAAATGGCTCTTATGCCACATAAGTGTGGTATGCACCTGCATTGGTATATGGGCATATCAATTCAAGTATAGGAATGTTGCTCTGTGCTGGAATCTTGTGGTGTAATAAGGTTCCAGCAGTGTCAGTGAGGGGCAGACAGGATGGGAGCGCAACAGAGATGGAGGTATATTATATAGATCCCTACTCCCATTTCTATAACTTAACCCTGTAACAATAAAGAGTCTTCATATTTATATGTGTCCAAGTGTCTCCTAATTACCTGGCTATGATATGACAGACACTGCAATAAGGAACAAATAGATTTATGGGGGTTTAAACCTGATAGTAAATAATCATGGTCAAGGCAACAGTGAGGAGGTAATAGGGCAAGACATGCTCAATTTACTCAGATTGTTGTTTTCGTGCGGCAGAAACAGGCCATCTGAATAAATATAGGCTTATGGAGTCTGCACAACAAAGGAATAAGTATACCCATTCATGTTAGATTGGTATGTATCATCTCCCCTCTCCCTGTGTGGCACCAAGATGTTTTCCATACATACTTTTTGGTTTTTTGTCTCCATATTTTGAATCAAATCATTTTTATTTCATGTGGAATCCCCCAACTTGATGCCGATATGAATAGATTTAAACTTTTGGTTACGCAGCACTTTTTAAGATACACTTGTGACCCAACTCTTTCCTGCCTCTTGTTCTAAGAATCCAATGACGTTTTTCAGAGGGGAAACATTTGTATTTCATTCATATGCTTTTATACTGCGCCGACCCACCTCCGTAGTAGTATGGGGTACCTCGACTTGCCCTGGAGTGGCATACTGTGCCCCACCACAGGTCTACAGACCATAGTGTACCCACTTTAGCTCCGGCCACCAACAGGTGACTGTTGGTTCAGCAATTTCTGACAATCCATCTGAAAGACCACATGCCCAGAGGCCCCAAGCAGCCAGAATGGAGCTAAAACGCATGGGACACCACAAGCAAATCTGGAGATTGCGTAGAGTGGGAAATGTTAGGGAGTTGGAAAGATCCGTCCTTTGAGTGTCTTGAGAACTTCTAACAATAGTGTTGTGTCCTGCACTAAAACCCTACATATGCATCAAATCAGGGGACTATGCAGCGTTATTAGTTCAAACTCCTTATGGTCGATGGGTCAGAAACGCCCCAATATTGATTTTTATTCATTCATTTTTATAAGATAATAATTCATTAGTAACCAGTAGTGTTACTGCACTGACTGACATTTGCACAGTGGTACCTTTTGAACAGTAAATACTTTCACGTCATTGATTATTTCAAAGTTTAATGGAAATGTGTTTTCTGCATATTGTGTACTTCATTCCTAATTTCGCTAAACCTATGCAACAGCTTTTTGCATGGCCATGTGTCATATCCTTACATTTTCTGAAATATTTACAGCTCCTGGCCGCATAGCACTTACCATACCTTGCACTTCACCTGTGGCTCACACTTGAGCACGGACACTGCACCCCTACCCCACTGCCCTCGTCCTTGCTGCACTTGCACATTCTGAATACTCAAGGCATAGTAGGTTCGGCCGGCCCTTCTCCCTCTGTATTTTATGTATATTTATTCGTACTGCAATCCCATGTTCCGTCCCTGTTACCCTGTGGGCTCTTTGAAACAAAATGTATTTACTGTATAAGCGCCCAACAATCAAACAAAACACTCTATTTTCAGTTTGCCCTGTTTTAAACACTGGAGTGGGGGTTGACAGGAAATGGGCTGGGAACAAATCACAATATACCATCCTAACCATCGGTTGGCAACAGAGGAAACTCAAAATGCTTTCTTGTAAGTTTGAGCTCACTGATATTGGAGTCCAAGCTCAAATGTTTTACTCTTAAAGTGGCAGGGAGGCCGGAATCACACAGCTCTCAAAATCCCAGTGGCCATGTGTGAGGTGTGACATGTCCACAAAGCCCTACTTTTGCTAGGAATTCTGGGACGTGTAGTTTTTCATACATTTCAAATGGAAATAAACGAAACTACAAGTCCCAGGATCCAAAGGGAAAACACAGGACTCTTGAAACTTGAGAGCTCTGGAATCAGAAGTTGGCAAATGAATGGTGCTTTAAGCGCTGCCTAAAAACAGCAACTATAGTAAAGATTTGTTGTCACTTTTTGCATGCTGCTTTGCCTCCTTTCATTAGATGCACGTTGCCTTACTTTACGTGTAATTGTACACCGTGACCACACATGGCCGTTTTCTTCTATGCTCAGTTTCTGCAATCTGTGGCACAGGACTGGGAGCAGGAAGAGCGGTCCCGCCGGAGTGCCCCAACCCTGAGCAGGAGCAGCTTCCTTTGCCTTGTCTGGAACCTCGAGATGATCGTACATTCACTTTAATTTGGCAACATGGGCCTCTACACACTGATAACACTACATATGAAGTGAGTGATACATTCTTGTATGAAATGTATATCACATTACAGTGATATCGTAACCATGTTTTTCTTGGTGTACTCAGGAATGATGCTGTGACGCCATTTCCTGTTTTGTCATGGGTGAAAGGTTGTGTGCCATCACTTCCTGTGATGGCAACAGAGGTCAAGGGTCATGTCACTTTCACTACCCTTGGCCTTTTGGTGAAATGACGTCCCTGGTGTGCCGTGTGAGAAAATATCTAATAACTGGAGATCTTTTCCCAGCAGCACAGTGACGGCACCTCTGCCTGGATACGGACAAGAATGCAGACAGTCTTATCATTCTACTTCAGGATGACAGGCATTATTATGGGGAACATTTGGATAGGGCCTCCAGCAAGCTTAAAGGGTCTCAGAGAAGCCTTAGCTACTTCTGAGCAGGACACATTCTCATCAACCACTCTGATGCTGCCCCCAGTGTCTCTAAAGGCAGAAGGTTCTTGACCATTAATGAGAACACCGTCCTTAAAAATAGCCTTTTGTTTTATCTGGGATGAAATTATAGCTCTCCAGAGGAACTAAGGGACACTGATGTATCTAGCCTGAACTCCAACGGGTACTTGAGATAGAGTTCAAGTTGGCATCTGTCATAGGAGCTTCTCCCTCTTGAGTTAAGGCTGAGGACACAAATGAGACCCCCATGGGGTTGCCCTTACATCTGTGTTCACCTTTCACATGATCACCAGACCCACAAACACATTTACCAAAAGTACTTTGGAATGGTGGTTTCTATTAACTTCCCTCTGGTTTGGCTCCAGAGGTTTCACTAGCCCTATTGAATGTACCATGGCATTTCTGTTATGTTTGTGGGCCTCTTTGGATGGGTTGTTTGTGGAATTATCTTTCCCTTCCTTCTTGTGCGTCTTTCCCTCCTTGTGAGGAGACGCAGAATCCTTGTGAGTGGCCTTGTTGGCTACACACGTCAGCAGCAATAGCTAGCTTCTTTGGATCTAATTCTTTTGAGTGAGACAGGTGCGGTCTCAACTTTGGGGAAAAAGGCATCAACAATGCATTCTAGCACAAAACGGTTCCTTGTGCCATCAAATGTTCTCATTTTGTGGCCTTCAATCCAATCATATGGGTACTTTATGGATTCACATACCCAGGTTGCCCTTAGCAGACCGTCCTTTCTATGTTCCCTAGCCCTTTTCAGATATTGGGATAGGGTCTACCCATATCTGGCTACGAGGGCTTGTCTTACCATGCTATAGTTCTTCCTGTCTGCAACATCCATCTCCAGAATAATATCACATCCATTCTGGGGAAGTCTAGAAAGAACCCAGGGGTCTTAGTCAACAACATTCAACTCCTGCATGGCACATGCCAACTCAAATGTTTTTAACCAGTCAATGATATCACACTTCACAGCATACATGACTCACCAGTTCCTTTGGTTATCTGGTCCTGGAAGGAGCCACACAAGAGGACTCTGAAACTGAAGACTAGTTAGCCAGAGATGCCCTTTTCAAAGTTCAGGTTTCCTATGCTCTAATTGTAGCTTCATATCCAGAATTCTTGCTTTTTGCTTTTCCAGTTCCAAACATATTTCAGGAGACATGGTAGGTGGGGATTTTGGCATGGGAGGATAGTTTGTAGGGGGACTTTCAACTGATGACGAGTCTTCCTTCAAATCCTTCTTCCCCATTAAGATTCGCACTTAAGTCACAATCTACTTCAATATCCCCACTCAAGTCAGTATCAGGCCTAGGAGATACTGATCTACTTTGGGATTTCTCAAGTCCAACATTTGAATCAATTCAGTATGTTAGACTTACAGCCGAGGCCTTTCCCGTTACATAATTCTTTAGTCGAGCAAGCGCCATTTGTTCATAGCTTTCCATGTGACTACAGATGTGTTAAGATTTTCTCTTCCACAGACTTCATTAACTAACATTTGGCTACATATGGAGTAGCGTTCAAGCTGGCAACCCCAAAATGCATATATACCCCTAAGAAAGTATCCTGCTTTAGTTGGCTGTAGGGACCCAAGAGCCCCCACACGAATTCCCAAAACACTCCTGCAGTAAATCACTAGATCCCAGATGTGGCTCCACAAGGGAGGGGCTTTCTTGCATAGACTGAAGAGGGGTGTATTTGTAGAGCGTATGTTTCTACCATTATATTCCATTTTATTATCGGCCTTGGAAGGATGGTGGGCTCAGGGGACCGGCAAGGATTCGCACCCGTGACCATGAGGTCAAACACAGTCCCCCTCTAGTGGATGCATCAGTCCACTGATCCAAGATTTAGCATTGGCTGGAAAAACGTATTCTGGCTTCCCCATCGTGCCATTATTCTCGCCCACCTGCAGCAATAAATTTACAACCAACCAGTCGCCTCCGGATTATACTGGCGTGAAGTAGGAGTCATAGAAAGCTTATTGCACGGGCGCACCAATTTTGATGTTAGTTCGTGGGTCCAAGATCTAATAAACATGCATGGTTAAAAACACACGGTAAAAAGGAATGGATGCGTTCTGAAGGAAACATACAATGTTATCAACCCTTAGAAAGCACATTGGTAGCCCAAGAGCATCATGGTATAGCACGCAGTAAAGATTTGCCAGCGGCACAAAGTAATGAGTTACTTAAAGCTGCCAAGTGGTAAGTTGGTCCAAACTAAGGAAATTCAGCATTGGGGTGAAACGCACACCCTAGGTATAACCGATAGGATCGTCATAAAAAAAATTATACCCACACAATAAAACTGCAAGGACCACTTCCCAGTTTAACAGACCCCCTACTTATTGGCAAATTACCTGGGTAGCGGTAAAACACTGGCAATACATCAGGTGCTGGGGAGGTGCCGTAGCAACTCGCGGCCATGCCGCCGATCATTGGGAAGCGAAGCAGGGCAGCGAGAGATACCATTCACCAACTAAAAAGGCAATGAAGACCCAAAGAAAAAAAAGTATCCAAAACAACTTTATTTTACAATACCGCTGAGCAACAGGTGTAGTTATGGTGCAACGGCACGTAGGTTTTGGACAGAGAAAATCCAGTCCGTGCTCAACACAAACCCTAGTGTCGACAGGTCTGAAGCAGTTGTGTAGTCACTCAGGACAGGTTTACACTGCTTAGCTGCACACCAGCAAAAAAAAATAATAATGTTAACAGCCCATTTAGTGTTTTGAAACAAACCCCTAGAGCCGATATAGAAATTATTCAATTTGAACAAAAATGCTTTCCCACAAACGGAACAAAATGTCCAATGTAACCGGGACAGCCTATGCTGCAACAGTTGGCGCTACCACTTCCTGTACGAGCAGCGCATGGGGACCGCGCACTGCTGATATGCGCGCACAGCAACACTGCCAGGATTAAGATGCCATTCACCCAGAAACATTTTAATTTTGCCAGTTTACAGAGATGCCATGAGAGGTCCAGCCGAGCCGCTCTATGTACAATAGCCACAGTCTCCGCTCCTATGCGCAGTGGCAGCTAGTCCGACGCCGTGCCTCCGCCCCTATGCGCAGTGGCAGCTAGTCCGACGCCGTGTCGGCTTCTCGCAGCTTCTTTTTTTTCTTCTTTTTCTTCTTGCTGCTGTCGGTAACCTGTGGCAAAAAGACCAAAGTTTAACGTCATCTTAACTGAGCAATTGGGCGAGTTCTAGGCAGCCCACCAGGCAGCCAGGCGTCGACTATGTCGAGTGATAACGCACCTACACATTGGACTCCATGAGCCGCCCTTACGCAGAGGTGCCTAAAAATGAGGGCACACTTAAGGACTGGAGACGCACTTCTACCACTGCAACACCACTATAATGAATCGCCCTGCACGTGAAGTTAAGCACACCTACCGAGGTCTCCTGCTCTTCTGGACTATCTTCTTGGGCCCCCTCTGCTTGGGCCATCATCTCTTCTCGCGCCTTCTCTTTTTTCTCCTTTTTCTTCCTCTTCTTTTCCTTTTTGATGTCTGCCTCAGATTTTACTTTCACCGGCGATGCGACGGGACTCTCCTCGCCCTCACTGCCACTTTCCCGTTTCCGCTATAAGAGAATAAAATACGATGCATTAAATGTTAGCCGATAGCGGACACATTCGTTAATAGGGGATTGGGGAGGGGTCATGGTTTGTACTAATAGACAAACCAAAATTTCACCAGTTCGCGGTTCATTAAGGCAGGACCAAACATTGGTATAGGAAAAGCCAGCCCCCACCCCATCTGCCAAACCCTGCTCATTTTCCAGAGTGCCCCCAGGAGTCTCCCAGCCATCCCGGTTTCCCCAAAGTCGGTCAAGTCGATTAACTCCTTTCGTAACTCATTTTAGTTGTTACTGCCGTCCTTGTGTGCGGGAAACACCACGACCGTCTCCAGAAGATCCGCTTCTTACCATTCATTGCACCTACCGTCCCATTAACGACTCACCACCTTCCCCATGCACAGATGAGCCCCAAGTGCCAGATAACTGGAAAAACAAAAGTCTTATTACGATCCGGGAGGGGGGGGGGCGGGGAGGGGTGTTTTACAAGAACGGGTCGCCATGGATCTTGTATAAAGGAAATATAGATGCGAGTGTAGAGTAAATATCGCGCGGTGGTGGAGGGGCTACACGCTTCGTCCATCCCAAGGAGCGTTGGGGAAATGAGGCGTATGCGCAAGCCCCTCTGACGGGGTTGGGAAGTCTTGGGAGCAAGTAGAGTAAAGGCGTGATGAAGGCGTCAGTGTCAAGTGGGCTCAGTGAAGGGAAACGGAGATTGGATAGCTGGAAGGTGTTGCAGGGCGATATTGAGGCTAAGCGGAGAGGGCCCTGAACAATTGGAATCTGTCTAGATTGAAACCAGTGCAGCCAGAGACCAGACGTGCAGTCAACTATAGATGTGTGTGGCCGAATTCAAAGCAGCGGAAACTAATCACATTTAATTCCGGCGTCTTTTAACACAAGCCCACAGTAAAGCACAAAACGGACCAGAGAAGTCGTCTGCATTTACAGATGGCAGAGGAGACTGCAGTGCAAGATGCGAGCCGCTGACTGACACTAAATAGCCGCCCTTTACAGCAATGCCCGCAGGACCTGCAGTAATGGCGACATTGACAGGACTCACATCCCATGACCCTGATGCTACGCCCCCACTTCATCCTGCAGTGACGGGATGCATGGATGAAAGCCTTCAATAGTGCTACAAGCACACGTTGCAATCTTCAAAAATCACTTCGTCTGGAGACGCACGAAAAAGAGACACATGGCACAAACACAAGTTGCAACACTAGTCCCATGATATTGTGAACGGTACCAGTAACTGCATCATTCCATCTCTACTGAAGAGTACAAGTACAAACACACTGTTGACTGCTTACCACCAGTCATTGCTCATAATGTCTGAGAGTTTGGAGGCTGGTCAGCGGTAAGTCGTCACGTGGACAGCACTAGACCAGTACTATGATCTCATGTTAATATGCGGCCTCACGCTTCGTGTGTGCAGAACAGCTAAATGCAAAACGCAAGAAGACTGTACTACCAAACACAGATGAACACTATGCACACAAAGCAGCAGCCAACTCAAACATCAAAATAAACGTGAAACTTGCAGGAATGTAAGCACTTATGTACCAAGTGCTGGGTCTACTGCAATGGGTGTCCTGTGTAAACTTTAGCCAGGCCAGAAAGCACCGCTATATTAACCCGAGGCCAGCCGCAACCCAGGTATTCCTGATGCAAGATTTTTGGATAATCTCTACACGAGGCGCGGGAAACCTGCCAAGATGGCAGCTAAAGGATATGGTACAGGATCAGAGGGCAACACCAAGGCTAGGCAAATAATTGCATTTACTAAAGTGTGGTTGATACTAAGGGAAACCAATGTAAACATAAGAAAGCCAGACAGTAATTTTCGACCAAGGATTAGGAGCACAACACCCCCCCCCAAACCTCAGTGTTATAAGTGTTAGCTGGAGAGTGACCCTTTCACAAGTTGCTCCAACGCGAACAGATTCGCTGTCGCAGTGGAGTAAGCCACTGAGCTGTCGATGGTAAAGCCATCAATCAGGAGCCATCAGTCGGGGTGCCCAAAGCCCTTTGAAGGCCTACATGTTCACTGTAGCCGGGTGACAAGGCAGATCAGGAGGGCCCCAAGCCAACGACACTAGCTAAACGAGATAAACAGGACCACACTCAGATCAAATAACCCCCCCACCCCCAAACCTTTCAGGGTACCCTTCCCAGACTCACCTTAGAAGATGTGGGCGTTTCTTCGGGAGCAATTTTCTTCACAGCGCTGTAAGGGAAAACAGAATCTAGAGTAATTGCTCACAGCGTTGAAAGGACAGGAGACCGTAGCACCAATGGCCCCCATGTTACATCACATGACAGAATGCATTCTCAGAGCATCTAACCTACAACGTGTAATTGAAATGAGACATTCAACAGCATTATGTTAAGGTATCTTAGAGAATGTGTACGGAAGTCCAAATTCGGCAGCAGCGCAAAGCTGTACCAAAGAATCAAACCACCTTTGCTCTTGCAGACTGACTCCCTCTAGAGCCACAGGAGAGACTGGAAAGGGATAACTGTCTGCTTGGGAAACCACCCGTGCGCCGACATCAGGTGCCCCCCCCCCCCCCGGCGCTCATTGCAGTGCCAATACAGTCTCTAGACCGACTGCACCAGACCCGACCTCATTCCAAGAGTGTTCACCATTATTTCCGGCTATCGAATCGGGAGGGCTTAAGTTGCAAGCACCGCAGCTCTCCCGTACCCACACACATACCTATAATCCACGTATTCCGCAGTCCATCCCGCCGGGGTGCTCTCGTTCGGCCTGCCGCGTGCATCCAGAAGGCCCTTTATGATCATCATCTTCTTTTGACTTGCCTGGGAAGAGATCGTAGTGGGAAACACGTCACACATCTAGCACAACAGGCTAATCACGCGGACATGGCGGACTGAAGCGAAAGCATCAACTTACCCTGGGCCCAAGGCCCCATTTCCGAGGGTAGGTATCTCGCTCCATGATTACACGTTTGATTTTGGCCACAATGCCATGGTCACAGGTAGAAAGCACTGCTGTGGTCATTAGAGCAATGGCTGGGGACAAGCAGGGGAGTAAAATAAACGCAGATTAGAGCGTGCCACAGTAGCGCACCGTCTCCCTGTTACTTCCTCGACGGCAGCCCCTTGCGAAACCACTAGGGCAGAGAACCAGCTAGTTTAATGCCAGAGGTACTACAACACGAGGTTGCGTGGCTGCTGCACCGAGTCAAGCACATTGGTTACCCCGATAATACCCCATTTGTAGCATTGTTTGTTGCCCTCGTTAGGTATTTGTGTGGCTTAAGAACCCCTCTCCCGCTCTGCCACTTGCACCACGTGATCAGAAGAGTTTCATTCGTCTTTGGCAGGGTGATGTCCTTTACAGGGCGCCACCCCAGGCCAGTCCAGTACTCTCCCGCAGACAGCACTGCTAGTGCCACTGGAGTGTAGTAGAACACTACTCGCCAGAGGCCACAAGAAGGCCGCGGACACAGAAACCTAGAACAGGAATCCTGTGCTGAAGGAGGACTGGACAGAGGCCCTCAGAGAATGGATAAACTTGATCATCACATTACATGCTGCAATTTCTCCCCCCCCCCCCATGCCCAAGGGCGGGAAGAGACACGGGTTCACCTTACCCATGCAAATTGCCTCTCCCTTAGTGGTGATCACCACAATATCTTGATTCATCTCAATGCCATCCTCATAGCGCAGCACACCAGGAATCAAGATCTTGGCACCATAGCAGATGGCATTCACCTGTAAGGAAATGAGAATTGTCAACATCCAACTAGTCAATGCAGCAGCCTACCCAACACAGTGGGCGGAATCGCACTGCTTTAGAACAGCGTGCACGCGGCGGATGCAGGGAGACCTGCAGGCGGAGCCATCAGCCATGGGTGATAGATGAAAGTCATCATCACACAGAGTGTTAATGAAATCTAGTTCACATCATTTGGCTCTTAAAATGTAGAGTGCCGTCGCCCACCCCTTCCACGCGGACCAAACTAGGGCCCATCCGCCACAGCTACACACCAAGTTAAGACAACAGCTCCCACGAGACCAGACTACTTTTGTAATCAAGCCAAGGGAAAATACACTCGCCCGGCTATAATGGGATTTTTACTGGTGCTACTGTAAAAAAGGTGCCACCTTAAGCATATACGTTGAATGCAATTCTACCATCCGACGGGCAGACAGTAAAGCACTAGGCGCATGCGCATGGCCCGGCAGGTGAGCCCTAGTGATCCATACATACCGCACTGTCCTTCATGACTAGTCTTTTATAGGAGATCATGAGCTTCTCCAGGGGGTAGATGACCCGCCTCAGGTAGGACTCGTCTTTGCTGCTGTCATACTGCCACTGAGCATCCAGCACGTCGTGCATGGTAACCATATTGTCCTACAAACAAAACAAGTTGAGTCTCCACAACCCTGCAAAATAAGCTCGCATATACACCCAGACATCTTCCCCGCCCACAGCAGCACATAAAGCAAACAATCCCATGTTAGCGAACTATACACTCCCCAGACTGCAGGTTTTGGTGCCAGAGGAACTTTGAGCCTCAGCATAGGCTAAGCAGCCAATCCCCACCCCAGATGTGCCATGGTTCTCCCGATGATTAAACATAACAAAACCACACACGAGCATACATGGGGTAGGTAAAGAAAGCGTACGTACAGTACAAGAACATTGCTTGTGGACTAAAGAATGCTCGATTGGAGAAAGTCACCTCCAGTCTGCAGATCTCCAGTCCATTCACTTTACCAAGACTAAATTACCAGAACAGGGGACCATACCCTGAGCTGAACTCAACGCCTTGGTGCCAGGAAGCAGACAGTTTAACACAGCATACCTTTTCTCCCAAGACACCAGACCGAACCCTGCGCAGCTCCTGCATCTGCCCACCAACACCAAGCAGCAAGCCCAGATGTACACACAGGGTCCGGATGTAAGTGCCAGCCTCGCAGCTAACCCAGAAGACACCTAGAGGGAAGAGAGAAGCAATGAGCAATAGATCAAAGGGCGGGACCAGGATGCATAGACACTAGAGCACGAGCCATCAGCCATGGGTGATAGATATTGGTCATCCTCACACGAATGCTAGTGACATCTAGGTCACATCATTTGGCTCAGGGCTGCTGGGCAGCATGTCCCTAAATACGAATCCTTACCCAATCTCCGCTCGGGATCATATTCAATCAGCTTGCTCTCGTAAATGGTCCTCACTCTCAGCTGCCTCTTGACTGCAGCAACCAGGGGCGGTCGCTGGAACAGAGCGCCAGTCAATGTTTCCATGGCCTGACAAGTTAAAATAAATCAATGCAACAAGCCTGTTAGTTAAGGAGTAACAAATCACAAGAGGTCGAGGCAAATTTTAAGTACGGACGCCATTCAAATCTAACAAGTAGGTGCCGAGCAGTTACAATAGTAGGCAATTACTGGCCGGAGAACTGAGCATATAACGACTAGTTCCCAATTGTTCTAGAAACTACAGTAACCTCTGTGCAGGCACAAATAGTAACTGTAGTCTAGCCACATTTGGAGGGAATAGACGCACCCCAGTAGCAGCATACATTGAAAAACTATGTGAGCGGCACCGCACAACTAATTTCTTCCATAGCAAAGGGATGCCAAAAGCGACTTTTACACAAGAACTGCATTAAAGGTTCCTCAATTCTACAGACAGTTTCCACCACACGCGATCAGAAATGTTTCACTCTTCTTTGGCAAGATGGCAGCATGTTTAAACAAGATGCCACCCATGGCCAGTGGGGCCCACTCCCACAAGTGGCACAGACAGCAGCTGTAGTGCTCAGTAGAACACTGCATCACTACAGGATGCTGGCAGACCACGGGACACAGGCCTGCAACAGGCAGTGCAGCGGGAGGGTCACGGCCACTCAGAGAATGGATAAACTTGCTCATCACAGCACACGTGGAGAAACAGCTCTACCGAAACCCATGTCCAATGATAGCGAGATGAGACAAGTCATGTCTTACCTTTGAAAGCTGCATCTCGCTTTCAATAGCACTGTGCAGCCGAACGATTCCCACATACTCTTTGCCTAGAAGTGACGACAAGAGTAGTGAGCAGTGGCAGCTTTTTTACTGAGCACAACCGTGCACGAGTCACAATATCGTCAATAGAACCATTGCCCTCCTGCATAAGTCAAAATGAAGTCCCCATTAAGCATACAAGATCGGCAGATTGTGGCTTTTACTATAATGTGCACGTATCTACGGGGAAGACAGTCCAGTTTACCGAGTTCGAAGAATGGCCGTTTGAAACGATTAAAAGCAGACATGGTCTGCCACTAGAGCAGTGCCCAAAAAACACCAACCAAGTGACTTACCTGCACTTTGCTGAGACTTCACCAGTCTGGTAGCTCGGTCTATACACACTATGAGGCACCCCGTCACCTTGGGGTCTAAAGTTCCGCTGTGTCCGGTCTTCTCCACACGCAGAATCCTACGAACCCAGGCAACCACCTCGTGAGATGAGGGGTTGGCTGGTTTATCCAGATTTATGAACCCAGTTCTGTGAACAAAAAGGACGCATCCAGTTCATAGTGTGATATAGGAGACTGGTGCGGGTGCATTTTACCCAGTATTCCACCCACGCACTGACTTGCATAAGCACACGTGACTTTTAGGGTTTAACGGTACGTGTGACATGCTTACCTCACATATTCAGCAATTTCCCTCTTGAGAGGGTTTGCACCAAACGGAAGAGGGGTGTAGTGTGCCGTCCTCACATTCATCTTATCAAAGTTCTGAAAGAGGGAAAGCACGCAGTCAGACAGACACGCAACGCATGGTACACTCAAACACCCTGCAGAAGCTGTGGGGCGGGAGGCCCCATAGACATTGGATATGCCAGACGTTTTACTGTCTATAGATTAAGCCCCCACTTAGGGTAGCAGGAGTCAAGACTGGGGGATCTAGTGACGCCTGGCTCGTGCACTTAGCATTTCACATGATGCAGAATAAGGCCGTATCGGGCTGATGACACGGAGCCTGAACTTTAGCAGTACATGACATGAGACTGCCAAGTGGTAGAACATGAAGTAACACGTGGGTGTAATCAGTGGGCACCCACACTGGACTCGATCATTCGTAAAGTGTCATTACAGTAGTATTAAGTCCGCATGTTAACGTTTTTTTTAAACAAAAAAAGCAAAACATTTTAAAATCCAAGTCAGGAATGCCTTCTCTTTTTTTGGGCCCACTTCCCCCTAATCATTAGCTAGACCATGACCGGGGCCATGGTCAACGTTGGTTATATTTACCTTGAGCAGCAGGGGCCATTGAGACGTGTTCAGCTGGGCCACTTTGTTGGAGGGCTGGATGAGGAACTCCCCCGCACTCTGGATTTCCTGCACAATAGGGAAAATGCGATCAAAACAAAGATACGGGCACAGTGGACTGAGCTTGGAAGACAGCAAGGTTGGCACTTAGCTCTGGAGAAAGACTCGATTGACTCAAAGGGAACCATTGAGATGTTAAAGAGTAGGTTTCGCAGTCTCTAAAGTTGATTGAAAAAAACTGTACCAAAAAAAAAAAAATTGTCTGTAAACGCAAGGATCAAAACAAAAGTGAATCGAAGGGGAGCTACAAAAAGTCGCCTGGAAAGTAATCCAACTAAATGACTTAACAGTTACTATCCCCACCCAGATGAGAATATGCCAGATACAAGATTCAATTAGTGCACACCTCCCATTAAAAGGGCACCCGTTAATGTGGTGGTGAGAAAAATAAGTAACCTTCCTCCAACCGAGCATGAATGTGAAGCAAGAGGCGGGCGTGCTGGGGCCCGTGTGGGCTGCGGGGGTACTTACCGCCACGGCTGCATCGCCCAGGATCTGCTTGTGCTTCCTCTTGTGCTTCTTGGCAGAACCTACACGTGAGAAGGGGAGAAAGCGGGTTGAAGCCCAGCAGTAGTGCGAGTAGGCGCCCGGGCCACGTGCAGACGGCCTCGCACATGGCTGGCGGGGCGCCGGGCCTCGCACATGGCTGGCGGGGCGCCGGGCCTCGCACATGGATGGCGGGGCGCCGGGCCTCGCACATGGATGGCGGGGCGCCGGGCCTCGCACATGGATGGCGGGGCGCCGGGCCTCGCACATGGATGGCGGGGCGCCGGGCCTGCACGCTTGGCTCCCCGCATTCCCACCCCTCCCCCCGCTCCTGCCGGGGGTTACAGCGCGCACTGGCCGGATATTGAAGGCGCGCGGAAGCCGCGGCCCCCACTCCAGGTCCGCCATCTTCCCCGGCCCTCCCGAACACCCACACCCCCGAGCCAGCTCCCGCGGAGCCGAATACCCGTGTTTAAGGGCACACACCCTCTCCCCGAACCGCCAGTGACCAGGCCTCTTACCGTCCTCCATGTTGCAACTCTGCCCACTCCGCTCCCTCAACTGCGACCTCTCTCCGCAAAGTCCCCCAGCGAAATGAACGCTCCAGGCACACAAGCGCCGCCCACTCCCGTGATGCACCGCCGCTCACTCCCGTGATGCACCGCCCATTCCCATGATGCACCGCTGCCCACTCCCGTGATGCACCGCCCATTCCCATGATGCACCGCCGCCCATTCCCGTGATGCACCGTCCATTCCCATGATGCACCGCCGCCCATTCCCGTGATGCACCGTCCATTCCCATGATGCACCGCCGCCCACTCCCGTGATGCACCGCCGCCCATTCCCATGATGCCCCGCGGCGGTCCACACCTGCGCCGTACGTCAAAACCCCCGCAACGTGTTCCTCGGGCGCCATCTTGCTCCACGACTCAGAAGCCTGCGGTGCAACCTACTTTATTAGCGGTCATGTTAGTATACATGGAATATTACCTCCGCCCCCTTCTTCCTCGTCTCAGTACTTACAGCTGCCCGTTTCACACTCTTTCTGAAATCGCACCTCCTTCTACTCAGGTACATAATATCAAACATAACCAGGATCGAATATGGCAACATTCAGACGCACCCGGGAGGGACATTTCCATAGGGTAATCGGGAGACACACATTTGCCCATAGGAATGCATTGGGGCTATAGTTATTTTAGGCGTGATACCGTGAAAAATAGCAATATTTTTCACTGAAAAATTGGGAGTCTCCCGCCTAAATCGGGAGGGTTGGCATGTATGGTGGTTTGCTCCAGGCACAATCCTCTCAATGGCATAGCTCTCAACCATTTGTGTTGCAAAGGCGGGTGAAATCACCAGATTTTGTTTTTGGCGGGTGAGATGCCCGTTGGAATGAATGGGCTTGCAGGAGGCTTGGCGGGTGAGTCAGCCCTTTGCAAAGCGGGTGACACCAGCCAAAAGCGTGTAAGTTGAGAGCTATGCATTGGAGGAGAGCGCCGGGGAGGGGAAGGTGGAGGAAATGGGGGCGTGAAAAGCATTTCACTTGCTTTTCACACCCCCATTCACGCAGGAAGAGTCGCGCCTGGACCCGATTTCAGGATTTCGAAATCGGGTCCCGGCAAAAATTAGTCCATGGCTCCAAGGTGAGTGAAACAGATGAGCCAAAAGCAGGTGAGTTGAGAGCTATGCATTAAGAGGAGTGGCTCGCCATTGCTTCAGCGGCTCGCCCCAGCATGTAGAGGACTGGCACCGGGGAGCTGAGGTACAGTGAACCATGTGGCTGTTGATATCCAGAAGTGCTGGAGCGGATCTCACGGGCGCCTCTGACAGTCTGGGGAGGTTGCACTGGCGCACTGGTCTGCTAACTGCTGCCAGTAAGAACACACCATTATAAAATCAGCAGTTTGGACGCATCCCTACTGAAGAACGTTTCTCAGATTCTGTGTACTTGCGCACCCTGCAACCATAGCTGAACAGGCTGCTTAATGCAGGCCAAAAAAAAAAATATATATATATTTTTACATCAGTATTTGTTGACACTAAATCGGTAGGCAGTAGGTAGGACTACTTAAAGAGTTGTATCCTACCACCTAAATCGGTAGGCTTGGCAAGTATGGGGTCAGGTAAAAGGATATAGTTTAGTTGGAATCCAAACGGCTGAGGATGTGTTGGGGCCCTTTTCAACAGGATGGTTGGGGGCCCCTAAATAGAACAAAAAGAGTCTGAGGCACCCATGGGGTGCATACATTACAATGGAGACACAGATAAGGTTAATAGCACACCCAGCAGTGTCAGAAGGCAATGAGGTGATAACACTTCTGTGTATCCTGTGATAAGTGACAGCCAGAAGGGCCCCAGAAACACAACGTGTAATATGAATGCTGCTAAGTGCACATTTTAAGTACCAGAGAGAAAATAGAGAAATTAACATATTGTGCTGGTACAAAACTGCTGACTGGCAGCATGGGGGCTGTTTCTGGCCCCCCTTGTGAGGCTCCAGGCCCATTTCGTTTGAAAGATTTGAAAGGCCCTGATGCCACCCTTGGCTGGAGTTCTCTGGGGTGCGGCACCCGTCTACATTGAACAGTTCCCCCGTGCACAATCTGAAGAGGTTTGCAAACACCGTGTTGACCAGAAGGCCTGTGTCTACTCCTTGGAATGGGGCACTGCTCCCACAGTGTGCAAGCCGTTGACCGGACCCTGTATCAAAGGAACTCGGAAGAACGCATAGTTGTAAGTGGACATTTGCAAGAGAAAACAAGTCTTACCCACGGCACTGAAGCAATGGCATATCTTCGGATACCCTCTGGTATAAACTAGAGGGGTCATTTTGGAGCAAGGAATTAAACCTGTCAGTTACCAGTATCCCTAATTAGAAGAGAGCTGAGCCTGCAGTCACTAAAAGCTATCATAGCTCGGAATGAAGTAATGCTATACAGAAAAACAACCCTTCCTTCCCCACCACTGATCCTCAAGGCCATCAACAAGGAACTAGAAGCTGAACCTTGTAAGATGTTGCTGAAATGGTCAACTAAAAACAAACTGCTCTTAGACTGGGTGGGACGTTCTGAAGAGGAACTAAAAAACAACCCGATCAAAGTAAAAAAACACATTCTAGAAAGAGACTGGACCAGAGCGCCAGAGGAAGTGGGAATTTCAAAATTGACAGCACATCTGCCACCAAACACGATGAAAGTGAATCAAACTAGAGGATACCTGGCCAAATGCCCGGATAAAAAACTAAGTCAAAACTTTCTCCGGATCTGCCTAAATCTGCTCTACACAAAAGAAGTCTTGGCTAGAAGAAACCAATCAGAAACAAATATATGCAGCTTTTATACACAATCCGAGGAGATAGAAATGATAAGACATCTCCTACTGACTTGCCCAGGGACAAAATGAGCTTGTGCAGTTCACTTGGCCAACCTTTTCAAAAACTTGAATTATTACGACGAAGAAGAATGGTGGAACAGGTTGATGAGTGGTGAGAAAATGCGGTGGGTCATAGCTGTAGTTGGCTTTTTTGAAAAACTAGGACTAAACAGACCTATTAAAACTGCTCCAACCATTTAGGACTTAATCACATGATGTCATTGGAAGGTCAATGTGGCCATTTCATATGAACAAATACCCCCTCAGTGACATATTGAGGAATGACATAAAAGATTAAAGCATACCCCAGCAGATGCCACCCCAATAACCAATAATGTACCCGTGTATGCGCAGCAGCAGACACAACAACCATCCCCACAAGTTTGGGGAAAAATGTTTTGCTGCACGGCACAATGATGCCATACACAGGGCCGAGTGTGGTCGGTGGTAACCCTTTCGTATTCCCAGGGTCGAACAGACATCCCAGCGAGCCCTGATGTGCCCAGTCCTGTCAGTCACTGCCGACCCGGAAGAGATACCCATGGCAGGTGTGGATGGCTGTCACAGGTGCTACAAAATCATGCATTAAGGAAGGACAATTCCCCGTATCAGGTAAAGTAATGGACATGCAGGGATTCACTGGGGCAATGCATTTGGTTCAATTCAGAGAAGACTTATATATCAAGGCAGGTAATAAAAAGATATTAGCACCACTGTTGTTTTCAAAGGCAACACCAGTAAATTTGTTGGGGAGGGATTTGCTGAGTAAATAAAATATGACCATTTCATTTTCAGAGGAGGGGGTGATATATTCCATGCGAGGGATTTGTTATGCTAGGGTCCTGGCGATAACAAGAGCATTGTTCAGTGATGGTGTTACTAGAGGAGTCCCATGCATCCGGATTTGTTTACCTATGGAGTAACTGTGTTGCTGAGTTTAGTGCCAGGCATCCAAAACAAGCCATGAAGAGTGCCATCAGAATTTTTGTTTAGACCTGCAGTGCAACAAGACCATGTCCCAGGTACCATTATTTCGTTAGTTTTGGAAGGAGTGGTAATTGCGGATTACAAAGTAGTACTCATAGGGATTGATGAAGACGAAGCTGAATGGTGAACCATTTTGTGTATTGACCCGGGCCAACCATCGAATGGGATATCAGATGGACGGTTGTTTGAAGATGTTTATAATGACGGTAAGATGATATTGCAAATCTAGGAATGTCCCATGTCCTGTATTGATTGCTAGAAGCATGTCTGCACATTTACACAAAGACATATTACAGGTCCCAAGCACTTTATGGACGGACATCCCTCACGGTGTAGGACTCTTGAAAAGTGAAGGAGCAGTACGTATTAAGTTAAAACAAGGAGCTGTGTTACCCAGAGTACGCCAGTACCTGTTGTCCAGAGAAGCAGATGAAGGGATGCACAAAACAATTGTTGCACTATGGCAACAAGTCATTGTACCATCAGAATCTCTCAGTAATACTGGGTTATACCTTGTCAAGAAAGCAAAGGAGTCCATTTGGAGATTCATACAAAATTGACACCCCTTGAATAGCATAGTTGAAGCTGAATTCCCACTTGTACCGAATCCTGCGACAGTTCTTTCAACATACCAAAAAAGGCTACACATGCCTTTGATTCCATTGCACCCTGATTCTCAGTGTCTTACCGCATTTAGTTACCATGGCCAAATATTCCAACACACTAGACTTCCTTAGGGGTACTGTGAGTCCCCTAGTATTTTTAACAGAGTACCACACACAGATCTAGGCAACAAACATGTACCAAGTACGATCATTTAGTATGTAGACAACCTTTTGCTGTGCAGCTCCACAGAAGAGATGTGTATAGCAGATTCAATTACATTATTGTTTTTTTTTACATTTATTTCAGCACATAAAACCCATAGGCATCTAGGCGCTAGTTACAGAAAGTGCGTAGCACAAATCGCGAAGTGTAAGAACACGCATATTGGTTACAGTTTGAATAGGTGTGTGAGTGCAAGCTGGCAAAGCCTCACCTCATGGAACTGGGAGCTACATCAGACATGCAGAAAGATGAATGAGACAAAGTAGGTGTGAGTGAATGCAGACTGGCAAAGCCTCACCTTATGGTTGTGAGAAACTCATGGTTACACAAGTAAGAGAGACACAAGTGATCACAGTTCAAGGGTGTTTATTGAACAATGAAAGTTTAAATGCGGGTCGGAAAAAACGTCTAATCTAAACCTAAATCTAAGATGGGACAGGTGTCGACCATCAAATGAAAATAAAGCAGTCCTCGTGGTGACAAGTCAAAATGAAAGGGCCTATACTAAGAAAACCTATACTAAGAAAATTCCTTACGCTTGGGGTTAAGTTTTAAAAAAAAAGGGAGTGTTCTGAAATGATGAGTCAGGAGGCAGTAGCCTGGGTCTCCCATCCCCACGGTTTGAGCACGGGGTAAGGTGGAGCACAGTACAGTCCCATGCTTCTTTAGCATGAGACAACCGTTCCAATGGCAGTTTTTAGGACTGTCAATGCATGGGTGTAATTTTAGGGGGGGACGGGGGTGTTTGTCCCCCCCAACTTGCATGGCACACCATTTTGTCCCCATTAATTTGGATAGGGCACCTTTTCTTCAGGTGTCATGTCCCCCCAAAATTTTCAGCAAAGTTACTCCACTGCGTCAATGGGCAAGTCTTGTTTCCTCAGACAGTCTCTTGCCTTCGAGTCTGACATTTTCAGATAACCAAAAACAAAAGTTCCATTAACAAATTAAAGTTTGTTCCCAATATTCGCTGGGTGATAGGTTCATCCCTGGATCGCCCTCTTCTGGGCTGACCCTTGTCAGTCGTACTTCACAGTTCATATCGGGTCCTCGCCCCTGGGTCCCCCTCTTCTGGGCTGACCCTTCTCAATTGTAATCCACAAATCTCAAAGTCCTTTTAAACAGTTCCAAAACACACGGTTTCTTGGGACCCTAGATTCGGCTCCTCTTGGGATTCACTTCCCGGGTTTCCTCTCACTGCAGGATTTACTACTCTTTTGTTCAGCCAATTTATGGATTAAAGTCTTTCGATTGTACCTGGCTTTTGCTCGACCCTCACGTATGACCACTTTGAGTTCCTTTGGCGGCTTTCCTATGGCCTTCTGGTTTCGGTAGTTTCTCAACATGGGACTCGATCAGAGTCTCTTGAGTTGGTGCCCACATGGTGTCGGTTTCCCTCTGCCGCTGGTCTCCCCTTCACACTTTTTACAGTTCAATTATAATTCATCAGGTTTGTTTCACAACTTAGTTTCTCCCCCACAAAGGTTCCAGGGGCCTGGGACGAAAAGGGCAAGGTTACTTCTCTCCTCGCCACCCTCTCGCTTCCCGCTGCCTTTCTCCTTCTCTTGAACTGCCGCCTGGTAGCCGTCTCAATATTTTGTCTGCCGTGTTCGTCTCTCTCGTACTGTTCTCTCTGGCTCAACCTTTTATCTCTGTGGGGAAGGGAAAGGTTCGTCAGGTGTGTGTGATTCTGATTAATTGCCTGACTTTGCCTGACACTGGTATTGGGGGTATTGGGACATGTCAGGTAAACGGCTCTAGTGTTAGTCCGTTGTGTTGTGCGAAAGTGCTCACGTGAAAAAGGGGAGGGCAGTGGTTTGGAATGCCCTACGTGAGAGGATGGGTAAAGGTGTTAAAGGAAGGGGGATACCGCATGTAACCCGCTGGTGTCCCACTCCCCGAGGACCCCCCCATCCAGGTGATCCTCCTTCATTGGTCCACCCCCAGAAACTGGCTCCAATAGTGCTGGGCGTGTCCTGGCCACCTGGATGATGGATCCCCGGGGACTCGCTAGGGAGACACATTCACGTTTTTCACATACCCTTCCTCCATGCGATGAAGTCACATTTCTTTCACAGGGGAACCGGGAAAGAAATCCACGTTCTCCTGGTCTTTTCCTTTCCGGTGTTCCACCATGAAACAATAGGGTTGTAGGTCTAGAAACCATTGTATGACCGGAGGGTTGGACTCTTTGCGTTGGCTAATCCAGACTAAGGGTGAGTGGTCTATGTACTTTCTTCCTAATTGATAGTACCTGAGATTGATAATGGCCCACTTAATGGCTAGAAGATCCAAACTGGAACCCTCGCGTCCCCTGCACACCGTAGTGATGCGTCAATATGACGCCTTAATGTCAATTCAAGAAAATTGTAATGGATATCAACATTGCATACATTTTAATGGAAAAGAGCACATCTAATTGAACTAATAATGCAGTCCATTTTTTAAATATAGAAAACAAGCGTTTTTTATTCCAAACGCAAAAGACAGAGAAACTTCCGTTCATTTCATTGAGGGCGGCTGGCGCGTTTCGAGAAGTATATTCTCTTCTTCATGAGCCAGAGTTCATGTATAAGAACTAAATGTAAAAAATGTAGAGAAAATCAAGAAAAGAACAATCAGGATAGTGTTGCTACACAGTCGCTTCCACAACCTATATAGTCTTTATCATCATACAGTCGAATACTGCCAGAAAAATGACACACACAGTATCTCCACGATCATATTGTCAGCAACGGAAACATATTTGAATTAAAATAACACAATTTTGGATTGAGATATATCCAAAGCCACAGGCAACCAGATTCAAAAAAGGCCAAATGGTCAATTCAAAGAGGGAGGTTCAGTGAGAATGAATGTTCTTAAAAAAGGTGGACAGATGCTCACCATTCCTCAAAAAGTCCTTTATGTTAGTGCATTTAGAGGTGACTCTGTGAGAACAGAGGGTTCAATTGAATGGTGAATACTGAAGTGGTTCAGCGTGAAGCGGATGTCCAATGGGCTGCAATAGATAATGTGAGTGATCTATTGTCAGTACAGTGTCACTGAGTGATAGTTCAATTGGTCTAAATTAAAAGGACAAGATTTAAAATACAAGCACTCACCCTGGCAAGGTGAATGTCCGCCTACGGTCGTCTGAGTCTTGTAAAATGGGCGCCGTGGATGGCGTGTGATCGTAAATCGAGTGCTGGTTAGAGCACAGTGGCAGGACCTGTGGGGAACCCAATGGTGCTGCGTGTTAGATTGTGAGCGAGCGCGTATATACAAAATAATGAGTTGATCGTTAACACTGTAAGAGCAATGGAACTTGCTATCAGTCCAGCTAAGTGCGATCTTCAAAGCATGCAACCTATACCCGGCGTGCAGTTATCCAGTGTGTATCGCGCAGCTCGGTCGTGGGTGCACGTTCGTTAGTGGAGATTGTTGCTAGGAGAGAGACGCTTCCCACGAAGCAGAAAAGACCCCCATGCATGCATTAGGTAGTCCGTATAGTGCGTGGCGCATCGAAATAGATGACAGACTTACAGTGGAGTTCACGTTAAGAACTTGTGCAACCCGGCGGCCATGTTTGAAAATATATCCCATACAGATAATAGGTAAAAGGTACAGGAGGAGATCTGAATTTGACAATATTCAATATAGATCGGATCACCTAATGAGAGAGATCCAAATATAGAGGTTCAGGTTGGGTGGCTTTGCATTTACAAGATGTACAGAGAGATTATGTGGCTGATATGACAGATCCAACTACATTGTGTAGACAGTTTCCACATAGTGATGTAGTTCATGTATTCAGGTATTCAGAGACAGATGGGCAATCACTGTCTATACGATTACATACATTATTAGATAACCTAATGAGGTTTCTATACAGTAATAAAGTGCAGATATTTATAATGTGAAGTGGGCAGAGGTAGACTATACACATACAGATCCTGATTGAAAAAAAGGAGAAATTAGACATGAAAACCTCTTCAGATGAAACATTTTAAAGAAAATTCATCGTTGCGACCCCTAGGGAGTAGTGTGTTTAATGCATGAATCCAGTATTTCTCTCTACGGGAAAGTATTGATTGGTAGTCACCAACACTATAGAATTTTTTAACTACTTCTAGGACTTGAAATTTAATATGAGCCACAGTGTGGTTGTTCTCCATAAAGTTTCTCGAGAGGGGTGATTTCATGTTTTTGCACCTGATGTTCGATTTGTGCTCTGTAAGTCTTTCTTTAGCGGATCTTGTAGTTTGCCCCACATAGAGTTTGCCACACGGGCATTTGATCGCAAAGATCACTCCAGTGGACATACAGGTGGCATAGAGCCGTAGTTTGTTCTGTTTGCCTGTATATGGATGAATGATATGGTCACCTTTGGTGATGTTGTTGCAGTGTGAGCAGCAGAGGCAGGGGAAAGTTCACATTTTTTTGGTTTGTAAAACCATTTTTTGTCCTTAGGAGGTATTTCTGCTCTGACGAGTTTATCTCTGAGATTCTTGCCACGTCTGAAGGCAATCATGGGTGCTTTGGGGAAAAGTTCTTTGAGTGTATGATCATTGTGGAGAATGTTCCAATGTTTTCTGATGGTTTTTCCTATTTGGAAACTCTGTCTGGAATATTTAGTAATATTCAGTAATGGTGTTTCCTTGGTTTTTATTTTAGGGACAGGGAGCTGTTCTTTACTGATGAGTTATGATCTTTCTTTGGCTCCCTCTAGGATTGTCTCTGGGTATCCTCTGGCTTCAAATTTCTCAAATAATCTGCTGCTTTCTATGTCCAGGCCTGCAGGATCTGAAATTATGCGTTTCAATCTCAAAATTTGGCTGTATGGTAGACTCTTCAACATTGATTTTGGGTGATGACTTGTGAAATGCAACAAATTATTTTCATTGGTCGGTTTATGGTAAACAGTGGTGTTAATGCGGTTTTCCTTAATTTCCATGTCCACATCCAAAAAGGGTAGATGAGGTGATCCTACCTCCATGGTAAATTTGATGTTATCGTGGATGGTGTTCATGTAATTGAAGAAAGAGTCCAGTTCATCGCGTGTACCACACCAGATACCGAAAATGTCATCGATATATCGTTTCCATATTAGGATCTTGTATGACCACTCAGGGTGATCCAGTACATGTTGGTGTTCCAGTCTGTACATAAATGTGTTGGTGTAAACTGGGGCCATAGAGGAGCCCATCGAGGTGGCAGTTGTCTGTAGGAAAAATTTCCCCTGAAATCTAAAATAGCTATTGTAGAGTGTAATGTCCAAAAACTTCAAAATCAAATTCTTGTTACCCGTGGTGTTAGAGCTATTGGAGATTAACCATTGGACTGCTCTGATGCCTTCATCGTGGGGGATAGATGTGTATAAGCTACACACATCCATGGTGAAGATTATACAGTCAGCACTCAAAGCTGTGATCTTTTGAATACAGTTTAGAAAGTCGGTTGTATCTCTCAGATATGTGGGAGTATCGTGGACAAGTTTTTGAAGTGATCTGTCCACATAGATAGCTAGATAGATAGCTAGGGGATCGAAAATGCTATGAGATCTAGCTACTATGGGTCTTAATGGAGGGTTGCTTGGGTTCTTGTGGATCTTCGGGAGACCGTAAAATACCGGAGTGACATTAAGGCGTCGTATTGACGCATCACTACGGTGTGCACGGGATGAGAGGGTTCCAGTTTGGATCCTCTTTCCTCTTTCTTTGTATATCTAGGTAGCCCTGTGCCAGGGCCACTTTTCCTCCCCCGCACCTAGAAGTCATTGTTATTTGTTCCTTAAAGTTTGTTACCTCTTATTCCTAAATCAGTGAGCGTGCACCCTCTATCCCTCTTTGTTCCGATATCTTCTCACTGGTACCATATACCAGTGTGGCACAAATCGAAGATAGCACCCACTTCTTCATATAATTTGGATAATATGTCTTTCTCACGCATTAATGATCTAACAGATAAACGCACCACTACACTTGCCTTTGACTGTCTGAAGTCAAACGCATATTGTCTCTGATCAAGGATACAGGGAAATCGCTACAATGTAGAGCTAACCCGGAAAGACTAATATTTCAACTGGAGAAACCTATCCGACATGAAATCTCTCAAAAACTACACGCGACAACCCTAGTAGAGTATTATAAATCGCAGAAGATACCTCGTGGACTAAGGGTCTACCTACGTCCAACTCTATGCAGTGAAAGTAAATCATTTGTTGAAAAGTGGGACCAAATTCTAAACAAGTGCTCTCTCGACCTACTGTTGACAATCGAAGAACTGTCGAAATCCCTGACCTCAATTGACACAGAAATCACTACACTCAAAACCCAACCAAGTGAGTTTAAATCATCTGAAGAACTTGCTGCACTTTTAAGTGATATCATTTCCAAACTTTCAGGATATAAACAGGACATAGAACAATGTAAATTGAGGAAGTTCAAAAGAGATACTTTCGACTACCTCAACGATATTGTCTATACGTGGCAAGAGTTTTACCACCACCGTGATCAACAGTGCAAAACTCGCTTTCCGAATAAATCTAATTCCGGTAGTGAAAGCAGCAGCAGCAGTATTGGGGACCCAATCCAATCTGATGATAGACGTCGACCTACCAACAAGGAAACTGTGAACATTGACACCGATCCCAGAGATTCTGCCGCTGCAAACACAGTAACCCCACCAACGCCAGCCAGCCCTGGGGCCTCAGGTGGTGTTTTTTTTTAGGAATAAGAGACAAGTCAAAAGAAA